>NW_027667434.1:0-102000 GCF_963924665.1 Micromys minutus
CTTTTTGTCCCCAAATAAGGAAAATTTCAGCCTTTTTTCCTCAAAATAAGGGGAATTTCTGCCTTTTTGCCCCAAAATATAAAATTTCTTCTTTTCTTTTCTGAAATAAGTGAAATTTCTGCAATTTTGCCCCAAAATAAGGCAAATTTCTGGAATTTTGCCCCAAAATAAGTGGAATTACTGAGTTTTGCCCCAAAATAAGGAGAATTTTTGTCTTTTTGCCCTAACATATAGGGAATTTCTGCTCTTTGTCACACAATTAGGGGAATTTCTGCAATTTTGCTTCAAAATACGGGGAATTTCTGCCTTTTTGCCCGAAAATAAGAAGAAAGTATAGCTTTTTGCCATAAAAAAGAGAAATTTCTTCATTTTTGCCCCAAAATAAGCGGAATTTCTGATTTTTTGCCATTAAATAAGTGGAATTTCTGTCCTTTTCCCTCAAAGCATAGGGAATTCCTGTATTTTTGCCCCAAAAAAAGGAAAAATCTGACATTTTATCCTGAAGTAAGTGAAATTTCTGCAATTTTGCCCCAAAATAAGGGAAATTTTTGCCTTTTTGACCCCAAATAAGGGGAATTTCAGCCTTTTTACCTCAAAATAAGGGGAATTTCGGCATTTTTGCCACAAAATGTTAGAAATTTCTGCCTTTTTGCCCCAAAATAAAGAAAATTTCAGCATTTTTTCCCTGAAATAAGTGAAATTTCTGCAATTTTGCCCCAAAATAAGTGAAATTTCTGCAATTTTGCCCCAAAATAAGGGAAATTTCTGGAATTTTGCCTCAAAATAAGTTTAATTTCTGAGTTCTGCACCAAAATAAGGAGAATTTCTGTCTTTATGCCCCAACATATAGGGAATTTCTGCCTTTTTGCCTTAAAATTAGGGGAATTTCTGCAATTTTGCTCCAAAATACGAAGAATTTCTGCCCTTTTGCCTGAAAATAAGAAGAATGCATACCTTTTTGACATAAAAAAGGGAAATTTCTTCATTTTTGATCCAAAATAAGGGGAATTTCTGCTTTTTTGCCTCTAAATAAGTGGAATTTCTGTCTTTTTCCCCAAAAACAAAGGGAATTTCTGACTTTTTTGCCCCAAAATAAGGAAATTTTCTGACTTATTACCCTGAAATAAGTGAAATTTCTGCAATTTTGCCCCAAAATAAGGGAAATTTCTGCCTTTTTGCCCTAAAATAAGGGGAAAATTCAGCCTTTTTACCTCAAAATAAGGGAATTTTCTGCATTTTTGACACAAAATATTAGGAATTTCTGCATTTTTGCCCCAAAATAAAGAAAATTTCTGCCTTTTTTCCCTGACATAAGTGAAATTTCTGCAATTTTGCCCCAAAAAAAGTGAAATTTCTGCAATTTTGCCCCAAAATAAGGGAAATTTCTGGAATTTTGCCACAAATAAGTGGAATTTCTGAGTTATGCCACAAAATAAGGAGAATTTCTGTCTTTTTGTCCCAACATATAGGGAATTTCTGACTTTTTGCCCCACAATTAGCAGAATTTCTGCAATTTTGCTCCAAAATACGGGGAATTTCTGCCTTTTTGCCGGAAAATAAGAAGAATGCATACCTTTTTGCCATAAAAAAGGGAAATTTCTTCATTTTTGCTCCAAAAAGGGGAATTTCTGCTTTTTTGCATCTAAATAAGTGGAATTTCTGTTTTTTACCCCAAAACAAAGGGAATTCCTGTCTTTTTTGCCCCAAAATAAGGAAAATTTCTGACTTATTACCCTGAAATAAGTGAAATTTCTGCAATTTTGCCCCATAATAAGAGAAATTTCTGCCTTTTTGCCCCCAAATAAGGGGAATTTCAGCCTTTTTACCTCAAAATAAGGGAAATTTCTGCATTTTTGCCACAAAATATTAGGAATTTCTGCATTTTTGCCCCTAAATAAGGAAAATTTCTGCCTTTTTTCCCTGACATAAGTGAAATTTCTGCAATTTTGCCCCAAAATAAGTGAAATTTCTGCAATTTTGCCCCAAAATAAGGGAAATTTCTACCTTTTTGCCACAAAATATTAGGAATTTCTGCCTCTTTGCCTTAAAATAAAGAAAATTTTTGCCTTTTTTCCCTGTAATAAGTGAAATTTCTGCATTTTTGCCCCAAAATAGGTGAAATTTCTGCAATTTTGCCCATATTAAGAGAAATTTCTTTTATTTTGCCTCAAAATAAGTGGAATTTCTTAGTTTTGCCCCATAATAAGGAGAATTTCTGTCTTTTTGCCCCAACATATAGAAAATTTCTGCCTTTTTGCCCCACAATTAGGGGAAATTCTGCAATTTTGCTCCAAAATACGGGGAATTTCTGCCTTTTTTCCCGATAATAAGAAGAATGCATACCTTTTTGCCATTAAAAAGGGAAATTTCCTCATTTTTGCTCCAAAATAAGCGGAATTTCTGATTTTTTGCCTCTAAATAAGTGGAATTTCTGTCTTTTTCCCCTAAAACAAAGGGAATTTCTGTCTTTTTTGCTCCAAAATAAAAAATATTTCTGACTTATTACCCTGAAATAAGTGAAATTTTTTCCATTTTTCCCCAAAATAAGGGAAATTTCTGCCTTTTTGCCCCCAAATAAGGGAAATTTCAGCCTTTTTACCTCAAAATAAGGGGAATTTCTTCCTTTTTGCCCAAAAATAAGGAAAATTTCTGCCCTTTTTCCCTGAAATAAGTAAAATATCTGCAATTTTGCCCCAAAATAAGTGAAATTTCTGCAATTTTGCCCCAAAATGAGGGAAATTTCTGGAATTTTGCCCCAAAATAAGTGGAATTACTAAGTTTTGCCCCAAAATAAGGAGAATTTCTGTCTTTTTGCCCTAACATATAGGGAATTTTTGCCTTTTTGCCCCACAATTAGGGGAATTTCTGCAATTTTGCTCCAGAATACGTGGAATTTCTGCCCTTTTGCCCGAAAATAAGAAGAAAGTATAGCTTTTTGCCATAAAAAAGGGAAATTTCTTCATTTTTGCTCCAAAATAAATGGAATTTCTGCTTTTTTTTCTAAAAATAACTGGAATTTTTGTCTTTTTCCCCCAAAACAAAGGGAATTTCTATATTTTTGGCCCCAAATTAAAAAATATTTCTGACTTATTAACCTGAAATAAGTGAAATTTCTTCAATTTTTTCCCAAAATAAGGGAAATATCTGCCTTTTTGTCCCCAAATAAGGGAAATTTCAGCCTTTTTTCCTCAAAATAAGGGGAATTTCTGCCTTTTTGCCCCAAAATATAAAATTTCTTCTTTTCTTTTCTGAAATAAGTGAAATTTCTGCAATTTTGCCCCAAAATAAGGGAAATTTCTGGAATTTTGCCGCAAAATAAGTGGAATTACTGAGTTTTGCCCCAAAATAAGGAGAATTTCTGTCTTTTTGCCCTAACATATAGGGAATTTCGGCTCTTTGTCACACAATTAGGGGAATTTCTGCAATTTTGCTTCAAAATACGGGGAATTTCTGCCTTTTTGCCCGAAAATAAGAAGAAAGTATACCTTTTTGCCATAAAAAAGAGAAATTTCTTCATTTTTGCCCCAAAATAAGCGGAATTTCTGATTTTTTGCCATTAAATAAGTGGAATTTCTGTCCTTTTCCCTCAAAGCATAGGGAATTCCTGTATTTTTGCCCCAAAATAAGGAAAAATTCTGACATTTTACCCTGAAGTAAGTGAAATTTCTGCAATTTTGCCCCAAAATAAGGGAAATTTTTGCCTTTTTTCCTTCAAATAAGGGGAATTTCAGCCTTTTTACCTCAAAATAAGGGGAATTTCGGCATTTTTGCCACAAAATGTTAGAAATTTCTGCCTTTTTACCCCAAAATAAAGAAAATTTCAGCATTTTTTCCCTGAAATAAGTGAAATTTCTGCAATTTTGCCCCAAAATAAGTGAAATTTCTGCAATTTTGCCCCAAAATAAGTGAAATTTCTGCAATTTTGCCCCAAAATAAGGGAAATTTCTGGAATTTTGCCTCAAAATAAGTTTAATTTCTGAGTTCTGCACCAAAATAAGGAGAATTTCTGTCTTTATGCCCCAACATATAGGGAATTTCTGCCTTTTTGCCTTAAAAATAGGGGAATTTCTGCAATTTTGCTCCAAAATACGAAGAATTTCTGCCCTTTTGCCTGAAAATAAGAAGAATGCATACCTTTTTACCATAAAAAAGGGAAATTTCTTCATTTTTGATCCAAAATAAGGGGAATTTCTGCTTTTTTGCCTCTAAATAAGTGGAATTTCTGTCTTTTTCCCCAAAAACAAAGGGAATTTCTGTCTTTTTTGCCTCAAAATAAGGAAATTTTTTCACTTATTACCCTGAAATAAGTGAAATTTTTGCAATTTTGCCCCAAAATAAGAGAAATTTCTGCCTTTTTGCCCCAAAATAAGGGGAAAATTCAGCCTTTTTACCTCAAAATAAGGGAATTTTCTGCATTTTTGCCACAAAATATTAGGAATTTCTGCATTTTTGCCCCAAAATAAAGAAAATTTCTGCCTTTTTTCCCTGACATAAGTGAAATTTCTGCAATTTTGCCCCAAAAGAAGTGAAATTTCTGCAATTTTGCCCCAAAATAAGGGAAATTTCTGGAATTTTGCCACAAATAAGTGGAATTTCTGAGTTATGCCACAAAATAAGGAGAATTTCTGTCTATTTGTCCCAACATATAGGGAATTTCTGACTTTTTGCCCCACAATTAGCAGAATTTCTGCAATTTTGCTCCAAAATACGGGGAATTTCTGCCTTTTTGCCGGAAAATAAGAAGAATGCATACCTTTTTGCCATAAAAAAAGGAAATTTCTTCATTTTTGCTCCAAAAAGGGGAATTTCTGCTTTTTTGCCTCTAAATAAGTGGAATTTCTGTTTTTTACCCCTAAACAAAGGGAATTCCTGTCTTTTTTGCCCCAAAATAAGGAAAATTTCTGACTTATTACCCTGAAATAAGTGAAATTTCTGCAATTTTGCCCCAAAATAAGGGAAATTTCTGCCTTTTTGCCCCCAAATAAGGGGAATTTCAGCCTTTTTACCTCAAAATAAGGGAAATTTCTGCATTTTTGCCACAAAATATTAGGAATTTCTGCATTTTTGCCCCAAAATAAGGAAAATATCTGACTTTATTCCCTGTAATAAGTGAAATTTCTGCAACTTTGCCCCAAAATAAGTGAAATTTTTGCAATTTTGCCCCAAATTAAGAGAAATTTCTGGTATTTTGCCCCAAAATAAGTGGAATTTCTGAGTTTTGCCCCAAAATTAGGAGAATTTCTGTCTTTTTGCCCCAAGATATAGAGAATTTCTGCCTTTTTCCCCACAATTAGGGGAATTTCTGCAATTTTGCTCCAAAATACAAGGAATTTCTGCCTTTTTGCCCGATAATAAGAAGAATGCATAACTTTTTGCCATAAAAAAAAGAAATTTCTTCATTTTTGCTCCAATAAAAATGGAATTTCTGCTTTTTTTCCTAAAAATAACTGGAATTTTTGTCTTTTTCCCCCAAAACAAAGGGAATTTCTGTATTTTTGGCCCCAAATTAAAAAATATTTCTGACTTATTAACCTGAAATAAGTGAAATTTCTTCAATTTTTTCCCAAAATAAGGGAAATATCTGCCTTTTTGTCCCCAAATAAGGGAAATTTCAGCCTTTTTTCCTCAAAATAAGGGGAATTTCTGCCTTTTTGCCCCAAAATATAAAATTTCTTCCCTTCTTTTCTGAAATAAGTGAAATTTCTGCAATTTTGCCCCAAAATAAGGCAAATTTCTGGAATTTTGCCCCAAAATAAGTGGAATTACTGAGTTTTGCCCCAAAATAAGGAGAATTTCTGTCTTTTTGCCCTAACATATAGGGAATTTCTGCTCTTTGTCACACAATTAGGGGAATTTCTGCAATTTTGCTTCAAAATACGGGGAATTTCTGCCTTTTTGCCCGAAAATAAGAAGAAAGTATAGCTTTTTGCCATAAAAAAGAGAAATTTCTTCATTTTTGCCCCAAAATAAGCGGAATTTCTGATTTTTTGCCATTAAATAAGTGGAATTTCTGTCCTTTTCCTTCAAAGCATAGGGAATTCCTGTATTTTTGCCCCAAAATAAGGAAAAATTCTGACATTTTATCCTGAAGTAAGTGAAATTTCTGCAATTTTGCCCCAAAATAAGGGAAATTTTTGCCTTTTTGACCCCAAATAAGGGGAATTTCAGCCTTTTTACCTCAAAATAAGGGGAATTTCGGCATTTTTGCCACAAAATGTTAGAAATTTCTGCCTTTTTGCCCCAAAATAAAGAAAATTTCAGCATTTTTTCCCTGAAATAAGTGAAATTTCTGCAATTTTGCCCCAAAATAAGTGAAATTTCTGCAATTTTGCCCCAAAATAAGGGAAATTTCTGGAATTTTGCCTCAAAATAAGTTTAATTTCTGAGTTCTGCACCAAAATAAGGAGAATTTCTGTCTTTATGCCCCAACATATAGGGAATTTCTGCCTTTTTGCCTTAAAATTAGGGGAATTTCTGCAATTTTGCTCCAAAATATGAAGAATTTCTGCTCTTTTGCCTGAAAATAAGAAGAATGCATACCTTTTTGCCATAAAAAAGGGAAATTTCTTCATTTTTGATCCAAAATAAGGGGAATTTCTGCTTTTTTGCCTCTAAATAAGTGGAATTTCTGTCTTTTTCCCCAAAAACAAAGGGAATTTCTGTCTTTTTTGTCCCAAAATAAGGAAATTTTCTGACTTATTACCCTGAAATAAGTGAAATTTCTGCAATTTTGCCCCAAAATAAGGGAAATTTCTGCCTTTTTGCCCCAAAATAAGGGGAAAATTCAGCCTTTTTACCTCAAAATAAGGGAATTTTCTGCATTTTTGCCACAAAATATTAGGAATTTCTGCATTTTTGCCCCAAAATAAAGAAAATTTCTGCCTTTTTTCCCTGACATAAGTGAAATTTCTGCAATTTTGCCCCAAAAGAAGTGAAATTTCTGCAATTTTGCCCCAAAATAAGGGAAATTTCTGGAATTTTGCCACAAATAAGTGGAATTTCTGAGTTATGCCACAAAATAAGGAGAATTTCTGTCTTTTTGTCCCAACATATAGGGAATTTCTGACTTTTTGCCCCACAATTAGCAGAATTTCTGCAATTTTGCTCCAAAATACGGGGAATTTCTGCCTTTTTGCCGGAAAATAAGAAGAATGCATACCTTTTTGCCATAAAAAAGGGAAATTTCTTCATTTTTGCTCCAAAAAGGGGAATTTCTGCTTTTTTGCCTCGAAATAAGTGGAATTTCTGTTTTTTACCCCTAAACAAAGGGAATTCCTGTCTTTTTTGCCCCAAAATAAGGAAAATTTCTGACTTATTACCCTGAAATAAGTGAAATTTCTGCAATTTTGCCCTAAAATAAGGGAAATTTCTGCCTTTTGCCCCCAAATAAGGGGAATTTCAGCCTTTTTACCTCAAAATAAGGGAAATTTCTGCATTTTTGCCACAAAATATTAGGAATTTCTGCATTTTTGCCCCTAAATAAGGAAAATTTCTGCCTTTTTTCCCTGACATAAGTGAAATTTCTGCAATTTTACCCCAAAATAAGTGAAATTTCTGCAATTTTGCCCCAAAATAAAGGAAATTTCTGGAATTTTGCCCCAAAATAAGTGGAATTTCTTAGTTTTGCCCCAAAATAAGGAGAATTTCTGTCTTTTTGCCCCACAATTAGCGGAATTTCTGCAATTTTGCTCCAAAATACGGTCAATTTCTGCCTTTTTGCTCGAAAATAAGAAGAATGCATAACTTTTTGCCATAAAAAAGGGAAATTTCTTCATTTTTTCTCCAAAATAAGGGGAATTTCTGCTTTTTTGCCCTTAAATAAGTGAAATTTCTGTCTTTTTCCCCCAAAACAAAAAGAATTTCTGTCTTTTTTTCCCCAAAATAAGGAAAAATTCTGACTTATTACCCTGAAGTAAGTGAAATTTCTGCAATTTTGCCCCAAAATAAGAGAAATTTCTGCTTTTTTGCCCCCAAATAAGGGGAATTTCAGCCATTTTACATCAAAATAAGGGTAAATTTTGCATTTTTGCCACAAAATATTAGGAATTTCTGCCTTTTTGCCCCAAACTAAGGAAAATTTCTGCCTTTTTTCCCTGAAATAAGTGAAATTTCTGCAATTTTACCCCAAAATAAGTGAAATTTCTGCAATTTTGCCCCAAAATAAGGGAAATTTCTGCCTTTTTGCCCCCAAATAAAGGGAATTTCAGCCTTTTTACCTCAAAATAAGGGAAATTTCTGCATTTTTGCCACAAAATATTTGGAATTTCTGCATTTTTGCCCCTAAATAAGGAAAATTTCTGCCTTTTTTCCCTGACATAAGTGAAATTTCTGCAATTTTGCCCCAAAATAAGTGAAATTTCTGCAATTTTGCCCCAAAATAAAGGAAGTTTCTGGAATTTTGCCCCAAAATAAGTGGAATTTCTTAGTTTTGCCCCAAAATAAGGAGAATTTCTGTCTTTTTGCCCCACAATTAGCGGAATTTCTGCAATTTTGCTCCAAAATACGGTCAATTTCTGCCTTTTTGCTCGAAAATAAGAAGAATGCATACCTTTTTGCCATTAAAAAGGGAAATTTCTTCATTTTTTCTCCAAAATAAGGGGAATTCCTGCTTTTTTTTCCTTTAAATAAGTGAAATTTCTGTCTTTTTCCCCCAAAACAAAATAATTTCTGTCTTTTTTTCCCCAAAATAAGGAAAAATTCTGAATTATTACCCTGAAGTAAGTGAAATTTCTGCAATTTTGCCCCAAAATAAGAGAAATTTCTGCTTTTTTGCCCCCAAATAAGGGGAATTTCAGCCTTTTTACATCAAAATAAGGGTAAATTTTGCATTTTTGCCACAAAATATTAGGAATTTCTGCCTTTTTGCCCCAAACTAAGGAAAATTTCTGCCTTTTTTCTCTGAAATAAGTGAAATTTCTGCAATTTTGCCCCAAAATAAGTGAAATTTCTGCAATTTTGCCCCAAAATAAGGGAAATTTCTGCCTTTTTGCCCCCAAATAAGGGGAATTTCAGCCTTTTTACCTCAAAATAAGGGGAATTTCTGCATTTTTGCCACAAAATATTAGGAATTTCTGCCTTTTTGCCTTAAAATAAGGAAAATTTCTGCCTTTTTTCCCTGTAATAAGTGAAATTTCTGCATTTTTTCCCCAAAATAGGTGAAATTTCTGCAATTTTGCCCCATATTAAGAGAAATTTCTGGTATTTTGCCTCAAAATAAGTGGAATTTCTTAGTTTTGCCCCATAATAAGGAGAATTTCTGTCTTTTTGCCCCAACATATAGAAAATTTCTGCCTTTTTGCCCCACAATTAGGGGAATTTCTGCAATTTTGCTCCAAAATACGGGGAATTTCTGCCTTTTTGCCCGATAATAAGAAGAATGCATACCTTTTTGCCATTAAAAAGGGAAATTTCCTCATTTTTGCTCCAAAATAAGCGGAATTTCTGATTTTTTGCCTCTAAATAAGTGGAATTTCTGTCTTTTTCCCCCAAAACAAAGGGAATTTCTGTCTTTTTTGCCCCAAAATAAAAAATATTTCTGACTTATTACCCTGAAATAAGTGAAATTTTTCCATTTTTCACCAAAATAAGGGAAATTTCTGCCTTTTTGCCCCCAAATAAGGGAAATTTCAGCCTTTTTACCTCAAAATAAGGGGAATTTCTTCCTTTTTGCCCAAAAATAAGGAAAATTTCTGCCCTTTTTCCCTGAAATAAGTAAAATATCTGCAATTTTGCCCCAAAATAAGTGAAATTTCTGCAATTTTGCCCCAAAATGAGGGAAATTTCTGGAATTTTGCCCCAAAATAAGTGGAATTACTGAGTTTTGCCCCAAAATAAGGAGAATTTCTGTCTTTTTGCCCTAACATATAGGGAATTTTTGCATTTTTGCCCCACAATTAGGGGAATTTCTGCAATTTTGCTCCAGAATACGTGGAATTTCTGCCCTTTTGCCCGAAAATAAGAAGAAAGTATAGCTTTTTGCCATAAAAAAAGGAAATTACTTCATTTTTGCTCCAAAATAACGGGAAATTCTGCTTTTGCCTCTAAATAAGTGGAATTTCTGTCTTTTCCCCCCAAAACAAAGGGAATTCCTGTATTTTTGCCCCAAAATAAAGAATAATTGTGACTTATTACCCTGAAGTAAGTTATATTTCTTCAATTTTGCCCCAAAATAAGGAAAATTATTGCCTTTTTGCCCCCAAATAAGGGGAATTTCAGCCTTTTTACCTCAAAATAAGGGGAATTTCTTCATTTTTGCCACAAAATATTAGGAATTTCTGCCTTTTTGCACCAAAATAAGGAAAATTTCTGACTTTATTCCCTGTAATAAGTGAAATTTCTGCAACTTTGCCCCAAAATAAGTGAAATTTCTGCAATTTTGCCCCAAAATAAGGGAAATTTCTGCCTTTTTGCCCCCAAATAAGGGGAATTTCAGCCTTTTTACCTCAAAATAAGGGGAATTTCTGCATTTTTGCCACAAAATATCAAAAATTTCTGCCTTTTTGCCCCAAAATAAGGAAAATAACTGCTTTTTTCCCTTTAATAAGTGAAATTTCTGCAACTTTGCCCCAAAATAAGTGAAATTTCTGCAATTTTGCCCCAAAAGAAGGGAAATTCCTGGAATTTTGCCCCAAAATAAGTGGAATTTCTGAGTTTTGCCCCAAAATAAGGAGAATTTCTGTCTTTTTGCCCCAACATATAAAGAATTTCTCCCTTTTTCTCCACAATTAGGAGAATTTCTGCAATATTGCTCCAAAATACAAGGAATTTCTGCCTTTTTGCCCGATAATAAGAAGAATGCATAACTTTTTGCCATAAAAAAGGGAAATTTCTTCATTTTTGCTCCAAAATAAGGGAATTTCTGCTTTTTTGCACCAAAATAAGTGGAATTTCTGTCTTTTTCCCACATAACAAAGGGAATTTCTGTATTTTTTCCCCCGAAATAAAAAATATTTCTGACTTATTACCCTGAAATAAGTGAAATTTCTGCCTTTTTGCCCCAAAATAAGGGAAATTTCTGCCTTTTTGTCCCCAAATAAGGGAAATTTCAGCCTTTTTACCTCAAAATAAGAGGAATTTCTGCCTTTTTGCCCCAAAATATAAATTTTCTGCCTTCTTCCCTGAAATAAGTGAAATTTCTGCAATTTTGCTCCAAAATAAAGGAAATTTCTGGAATTTTGCCCCAAAATAAGTGGAATTAATGAGTTTTGCCCCAAAATAAGGAGAATTTCTGTCTTTTTGCCCTAAAATATAGGGAATTTCTGCCTTTTTGCCTTACAATTAGGGGAATTTCTGCAATTTTGCTCCAAAATACAAAAAATTTCTGCCCTTTTGCCTGACAATGAGAAGAATGCATACCTTTTTGCTATAAAAAAGAAAAATTTCTTTATTTTTGATCCAAAACAAGGGGAATTTCTGCTTTTTTGCCTCTAAATATGTGGAATTTCTGTCTTTTTCCCCCAAAACAAAGGGAATTTCTGTCTTTTTTGCCCCAAAATAAGGGAAATTTCTGACTTATTACCCTGAAATAAGTGAAATTTCTGCAATTTTGCCCCAAAATAAGGGAAATTTCTGCCTTTTTGCCCCCAAATAAGGGGAATTTCAGCCTTTTTACCTCAAAATAAGGGAAATTTCTGCATTTTTGCCACAAAATATTAAAAATTTCTGCATTTTTGCCCCCCAAAAAAGAAAATATCTGATTTATTCCCTGTAATAAGTGAAATTTCTGCAACTTTGCCCCAAAATAAGTGAAATTTTTGCAATTTTGCCCCAAATTAAGAGAAATTTCTGGTATTTTGCCCCAAAATAAGTGGAATTTCTGAGTTTTGCCCCAAAATTAAGAGAATTTCTGTCTTTTTGCCCCAAGATATAGAGAATTTCTGCCCTTTTCCCCACAATTAGGGGAATTTCTGCAATTTTGCTCCAAAATACAAGGAATTTCTGCCTTTTTGCCCGATAATAAGAAGAATGCATAACTTTTTGCCATAAAAAAAAGAAATTTCTTCATTTTTGCTCCAAAATAAATGGAATTTCTGCTTTTTTTCCTAAAAATAACTGGAATTTTTGTCTTTTTCCCCCAAAACAAAGGGAATTTCTGTATTTTTGGCCCCAAATTAAAAAATATTTCTGACTTATTAACCTGAAATAAGTGAAATTTCTTCAATTTTTTCCCAAAATAAGGGAAATATCTGCCTTTTTGTCCCCAAATAAGGGAAATTTCAGCCTTTTTACCTCAAAATAAGGGGAATTTCTGCCTTTTTGCCCCAAAATATAAAATTTCTTCCCTTCTTTTCTGAAATAAGTGAAATTTCTGCAATTTTGCCCCAAAATAAGGCAAATTTCTGGAATTTTGCCCCAAAATAAGTGGAATTACTGAGTTTTGCCCCAAAATAAGGAGAATTTCTGTCTTTTTGCCCTAACATATAGGGAATTTCTGCTCTTTGTCACACAATTAGGGGAATTTCTGCAATTTTGCTTCAAAATACGGGGAATTTCTGCCTTTTTGCCCGAAAATAAGAAGAAAGTATAGCTTTTTGCCATAAAAAAGAGAAATTTCTTCATTTTTGCCCCAAAATAAGCGGAATTTCTGATTTTTTGCCATTAAATAAGTGGAATTTCTGTCCTTTTCCCTCAAAGCATAGGGAATTCCTGTATTTTTGCCCCAAAATAAGGAAAAATTGTGACATTTTACCCTGAAGTAAGTGAAATTTCTGCAATTTTGCCCCAAAATAAGGGAAATTTTTGCCTTTTTGCCCCCAAATAAGGGTAATTTCAGCCTTTTTACCTCAAAATAAGGGGAATTTCGGCATTTTTGCCTCACAATGTTAGAAATTTCTGCCTTTTTGCCCCAAAATAAAGAAAATTTCAGCATTTTTTCCCTGAAATAAGTGAAATTTCTGCAATTTTGCCCCAAAATAAGTGAAATTTCTGCAATTTTGCCCCAAAATAAGTGAAATTTCTGCAATTTTGCCCCAAAATAAGTAAAATTTCTGCAATTTTGCCCCAAAATAAGGGAAATTTCTTCATTTTTGCTTTAAAATAAGGAAAATTTCTGCTTTTTTGCCTCTAAATATGTGGAATTTCTTTCTTTTTCCCCCAAAACAAAAGGAATTTCTGTCTTTTTGGCCCGAAAATAAAAAAAAAATTCTGACTTATTACCCTGAAGTAAGTGAAAATTCTGCAATTTTGCCCCAAAATAATGGAAATTTCTGCATTTTTGCCCCCAAATAAGGGGAATTTCAGCCTTTTTACCTCAAAATAAGGGGAATTTCTGCATTTTTCCACAAAATATTAGGAATTTCTGTCTTTTTGCCCCAAAAATTAGTAAGATTTCTGTCTTTTTTCCCTGAAATAAGTGAAATTTCTGCAATTTTGCCCCAAAATAAGTGAAATTTCTGCAATTTTGCCCCAAAATACGGGAAATTTCTGGAATTTTGCTTCAAAATAAGTGGAATTTCTGAGTTTTGCCCTAAAATAAGTAGAATTTCTGTCTTTTTGCGCCAACATATAGAGAATTTCTGCTTTTTGCCCCACAACTAGGGGAATTTCTGCATTTTGCTCTAAAATACGGGGAATTTCTTCCTTTTTGCCCGAAAATAAGAAGAATGCATACGTTTTTGCCATTAAAAAAAGGAAATTTCTTCATTTTTGCTCCAAAATAAGGGGAATTTCTGCTTTTTTGGCTCTAAATAAGTGTAATTTCTGTATTTTTCCCCCAAAACAAAAAAAATTTTTGTCTTTTTTTTCCCAAAATAAGGAAAATTTATGCCTTTCGTCTCTGAAATAAGTGAAATTTCTGCAATTTTGCCCCAAAATAAGTGAAATTTCTCCAATTTTGCCCCAAAATAAGGGAAATTTCTGCAATTTTGCCCCAAAATAAGAGAAACTTCTGGAATTTTGCCCCAAAATAAGTGGAATTTCTGAGGTTTGCCCCAAAATAAGGAGAATTTCTGTCTTTTTGCCCCAACATATAGAGAATTTCTGCCTTTTTGCCCCATAATTAGGGGAATTTCTGCAATTTTGCCCGAAAATAAGGGAAATTTCTGACTTTTTGCCCCCAAAGAAGAAGAATTTCAGCCTTTTTACCTCAAAATAAGGGGAATTTCTGCATTTTTGCCACAAAATATTAGGAATTTCTGACTTTCTGTCTCAAAATAAGAAAATTTCTGCTTTTCTCCCTGAAATAAGTGAAATTTATGCAATTTGGCCCCAAAATAAGGGAAATTTCTACACTTTTGTACCAAAATAATGGAAATTTCTGGAATTTTGCCTCAAGTTAGTGGAATTTCTGAGTTTTGCCCCAAAATAAGGATAATTTCTGAATTTTTGCCCCAACATATAGGGAATTTCTGCCTTTTAGCCTCACAATTAGGGGAATTTCTGCAATTTAGCTCCAAAATACGGGGAATTTCTGCCTTTTTGCCCGAAAATAAGAAGAATGCATACCTTTTTGCCATAAAAAAGGGAAATTTCTTCATTTTTGCTTCAAAATAAGGGGAATTTCTGCATTTCTGCATCTAAAAAAGTGGAATTTCTTTTTTTTTCCCCAAAACAAAAGGAATTTCTGTATTTTTTGCCCCAAAATAAGGAAAAAGTCTGACTTATTACCCTGAAGTAAGTGAAATTTCTGCAATTTTGCCCCAAAATATGAAAAATTTCTGCCTTTTTGCCCCCAAATAAGAGGAATTTCAGCCTTTTTACCTCAAAATAAGGGCAATTTCTGCATTTTTGCCACAAAATATTAGGAATTTCTACATTTTTGCCTTGAAATAAAGAAAATTTCTGCCTTTTTTCCCATGAAATAAGTGAAATTTCTGCAATTTTGCCACAAAATAAGTGAAATTTCTGCAATTTTGCCCCAAAATATGTGAAATTTCTGCAATTTTGCCCCAAAATAAAAAAAATTTCTGGATTTTTGCCCCAAAATAAGATGAATTTCTGAGTTTTGCCCCAAAATAAGGAGAATTTCTGTCTTTTTGCCCCAACATATAGGGAATTTCTGCCTATTTGCCACACAATTAGGGGAATTTCTGCAATTTTGCTCCAAAATACGGGGAATTTCTGCCTTTTTGCCCGAAAATAAGAAGAATGCATATATTTTTGCCATAAAAAAGGGAAATTTCTTCATTTTTGCTCCAAAATAAGGGAAATTTCTGCTTTTATGCGTCTAAATAAGTGGAATTTCTGTCTTTTTCCCCCAAAACAAAGGGAATTTCTGTCTTTTTTCCCCAAAATAAGAAAATTTCTGATTTATTACCTTGAAATAAGTGAAATTTCTGCAATTTTGCCCCAAAATAAGGGAAATTTCTGCCTTTTTGCCCCCAAATAAGGGGAATTTCAGCCTTTTTACCTCAAAATAAGAGGAATTTCTGCATTTTTGCTACAAAATATTAGGAATTTCTGCCTTTTTGCCCCCAAAATTAGAAAGAATTCTGCCTTATTTCCCTGAAATAAGTGAAATTTCTGCAATTTTGCCCCAAAATAAGTGAAATTTCTGCAATTTTGCCCCAAAATAAGAGAAATTTCTGCAATTTTGCCCCAAAATACGGAAATTTACTGGAATTTTGCCCCAAAATAAGTGGAATTTCTGAGTTTTGCCCTAAAATAAGGAGAATTTCTGTCTTTCTGCGCCAACATATAAAGAATTTCTGCCTTTTTACCCCACAATTAGGGGAATTTCTGCAATTTTGCTCCAAAATACGGGGAATTTCTGCCTTTTTGCCCGAAAATAAGAAGAATGCATACCTTTTTGCCATAAAAAAAAGAAATTTCTTCATTTTTGCTCCAAAATAAGTGGAATTTCTGCTTTTTTGGTTCTAAATAAGTGTAATTTCTGTCTTTTTCCCCCAAAACAAAGAAAATTTTTGTCTTTTTTGCTCCAAAATAAGGAAAATTTCTGCCTTTTTTCCCTGAAATAAGAGAATTTCTGCAATTTTGCACCAAAATAAAGGAAATTCCTGCTATTTTGCCCCAAAATAAGGGAAATTTCTGGAATTTTGCCTTAAAAGTGGAATTTCTGAGTTTTTCCCCAAAATAAGGAGAATTTCTGTCTTTTTGCCCAAACATATAGAGAATTTCTGCCTTTTTGCCTCATAATTAGGGGAATTTCTGCAATTTTGCCCGAAAATAAGGGAAATTTCTTCCTTTTTGCTTCCAAATAAGAAGAATTTCAGCCTTTTTACGTCAAAATAAGGGGAATTTCTGCATTTTTGCCACAAAATATTAGGAATTTCTGACTTTTTGCCCCAAAATAAGGAAAATTTCTGCCTTTTTTCCCTGAAATAAGTGAAATTTCTGCAATTTTGCCCCAAAATAATTGAAATTTCTGCAATTTTGCCCCAAATTAAGTGAAATTTCTGCAATTTTGCCCCAAAATTCGGGAAATTTCTGGAATTTTGCCCCAAAATAAGTGGAATTTCTGAGTTTTGCCCCAAAATAAAAAGAATTTCTGTCTTTTGCCCCAACATATACGGAATTTCTGCATTTTTGCCCCACAATTAGGGGAATTTCTGCAATTTTGCTCCAAAATACGGGGAATTTCTGCTTTTTTGCCAGAAAATAAGAAGAATGTATACCTTATGCCACAAAAAAGGGAAATTTCTTCATTTTTGCTCCAAAATGAGGGAAATTTCTGCTTTTATGCGTCTAAATAAGTGGAATTTCTGTCTTTTTCCCTCAAAACAAAGGGAATTTCTGTCTTTTTTGCCCCAAAATAAGAAAATTTCTGATTTATTACCTTGAAATAAGTGAAATTTCTGCAATTTTGCCGCAAAATAAGGGAAATTTCTGCATTTTTGCCCCCAAATAAGAGGAATTTCAGCATTTTTACCTCAAAATGAGGGGAATTTCTGCATTTTTGCCACAAAATATTAGGAATTTCTGCCTTTTTGCCCCAAAATAAGGAAAATTTCTGCCTTTTTTCCCTGAAATAAGTAAAATTTCTGCAATTTTGCCACAAAATAAGTGAAATTTCTGCAATTTTGCCCCAAAATAAGGAAAATTTCTGGAATTTTGCCCCAAAATAAGTGGAATTTCTGGGTTTTGCCCCAAAATAAGGAGAATTTCTGTCTTTTTGCCCTAACATATAGGGAATTCTGCCTTTTTGCCCCACATTTAGGGGAATTTCTGCAATTTTGCTCCAATATACGAGGAATTTCTGCCTTTTTGCCCGAAAATAAGAAGAATGCATATCTTTTTTTCATAAAAAAGTGAAATTTCTTAATTTTTGCTCCAAAATAAGGGGAATTTCTGCTTTTTTGCCTCTAAATATGTGGAATTTCTGTTTTTTTCCACCCCAAAAAAAGGGAATTTCTGTTATTTTGGCCCCAAAATAAAAAAAAATTTCTGACTCATTACCCTGAATTAAGTGAAAATTCTGCAATTTTGCCCGAAAATAAGGGAAATTTCTGCCTTTTTGCCCCCAAATAAGGGGAATTTCAGCCTTTTTACCTCAAAATAAGGGGAATTTCTGCATTTTTGCCACAAAATATTAGGAATTTCTGCCTTTTTGCCCCCAAAATTAGAAAGAATTCTGCCTTATTTCCCTGAAATAAGTGAAATTTCTGCAATTTTGCCCCAAAATAAGTGAAATTTCTGCAATTTTGCCCCAAAATAAGAGAAATTTCTGCAATTTTGCCCCAAAATACGGGAAATTTCTGGAATTTTGCCCCAAAATAAGTGGAATTTCTGAGTTTTGCCCTAAAATAAGGAGAATTTCTGTCTTTCTGCGCCAACATATAAAGAATTTCTGCCTTTTTGCCCCACAATTAGGGGAATTTCTGCAATTTTGCTCCAAAATACGGGGAATTTCTGCCTTTTTGCCCGAAAATAAGAAGAATGCATAACTTTTTGCCATAAAAAAAAGAAATTTCTTCATTTTTGCTCCAAAATAAGTGGAATTTCTGCTTTTTTGGTTCTAAATAAGTGTAATTTCTGTCTTTTTCCCCCAAAACAAAGAAAATTTTTGTCTTTTTTGCTCCAAAATAAGGAAAATTTCTGCCTTTTTTCACTGAAATAAGTGAAATTTCTGCAATTTTGCCCCAAAATAAGGGAAATTCCTGCTATTTTGCCCCAAAATAAGGGAAATTTCTGGAATTTTTCCCCAAAAGTGGAATTTCTGAGTTTTTCCCCAAAATAAGGAGAATTTCTGTCTTTTTGCCCCAACATATAGAGAATTTCTGCCTTTTTGCCTCATAATTAGGGGAATTTCTGCAATTTTGCCCGAAAATAAGGGAAATTTCTTCCTTTTTGCTTCCAAATAAGAAGAATTTCAGCCTTTTTACGTCAAAATAAGGGGAATTTCTGCATTTTTGCCACAAAATATTAGGAATTTCTGACTTTTTGCCCCAAAATAAGGAAAATTTCTGCCTTTTTTCCCTGAAATAAGTGAAATTTCTGCAATTTTGCCCCAAAATAATTGAAATTTCTGCAATTTTGCCCCAAATTAAGTGAAATTTCTGCAATTTTGCCCCAAAATTCGGGAAATTTCTGGAATTTTGCCCCAAAATAAGTGGAATTTCTGAGTTTTGCCCCAAAATAAAAAGAATTTCTGTCTTTTGCCCCAACATATACGGAATTTCTGCATTTTTGCCCCACAATTAGGGGAATTTCTGCAATTTTGCTCCAAAATACGGGGAATTTCTGCTTTTTTGCCAGAAAATAAGAAGAATGTATACCTTATGCCACAAAAAAGGGAAATTTCTTCATTTTTGCTTCAAAATAAGAGGAAATTCTAACTTTTTACCCTAAAATAAGTGAAATTTCTGCCTTTTTACCCAAAAATACACGGAATTTCTTTTTGCTTTAACATAGAGAAAATTTCTGCCTTTTTGCCCCACAATTAGAGGAATTTCTGCAATTTTGCTCCAAAATACGGGGAATTTCTGCCTTTTTGCCCGAAAATAAGAAGAATGCATACCTTTTTGCCATAAAAAAGGGAAATTTCTTCATTTTTGCTCAAAATAAGGGGAATTTCTGCTTTTCTGCCTCTAAATAAGTGGAATTTCTGTCTTTTTCCTCCAAAACAAAAAGAATTCCTTTCTTTTTTGCCCCAAAATAAGGATAATTTCTGCCTTTTTTCCGTTAAATAAGTGAAATTTCTGCAATTTTATCCCCAAAATATGGGAAATTTCTGCCTTTTTGCCCCCAAATAAGAGGAATTTCAGCCTTTTTACCTCAAAATAAGGGGAATTTCTGCATTTTTGCCACAAAATATTAGGAATTTCTACATTTTTGCCTTGAAATAAAGAAAATTTCTGCCTTTTTTTCCATGAAATAAGTGAAATTTCTGCAATTTTGCCACAAAATAAGTGAAATTTCTGCAATTTTGCCCCAAAATATGTGAAATTTCTGCAATTTTGCCCCAAAATAAGAAAAATTTCTGGATTTTTGCCCCAAAATAAGATGAATTTCTGAGTTTTGCCCCAAAATAAGGAGAATTTCTGTCTTTTTGTCCCAACATATAGGGAATTTCTGCCTATTTGCCACACAATTAGGGGAATTTCTGCAATTTTGCTCCAAAATACGGGGAATTTCTGCCTTTTTACCCGAAAATAAGAAGAATGCATATATTTTTGCCATAAAAAAGGAAAAATTCTTCATTTTTGCTCCAAAATAAGGGAAATTTCTGCTTTTATGCGTCTAAATAAGTGGAATTTCTGTCTTTTTCCCCCAAAACAAAGGGAATTTCTGTCTTTTTCTCCCAAAATGAGAAAATTTCTGATTTATTACCTTGAAATAAGTGAAATTTCTGCAATTTTGCCCCAAAATAAGGGAAATTTCTGCCTTTTTGCCCCCAAATAAGGGGAATTTCAGCCTTTTTACCTCAAAATGAGGGGAATTTCTGCATTTTTGCCACAAAATATTAGGAATTTCTCCCTTTTTGCCCCAAAATAAGGAAAATTTCTGCCTTTTTCCCTGAAATAAGTGAAATTTCTGCAATTTTGCCCCAAAATAAGTGAAATTTCTGCAATTTTTCCCCAAAATAAAGGAAATTTCTGGAATTTACCCCAAAATAAGTGGAATTTCTGAGTTTTGCCCCAAAATAAGGAGAATTTCTGTCCTTTTGCCCTAACATATAGTGAATTCTGCTTTTTTGCCCCACAATTAGGGGAATTTCTGCAATTTTGATCCAAAATACGGGGAATTTCTGCCTTTTTGCCCGAGAATAAGAAGAATGCATAACTTTTTGCCATAAAAAAGGGAAATTTCTTCATTTTTGCTTTAAAATAAGGAAAATTTCTGCTTTTTTGCCTCTAAATATGTGGAATTTCTGTCTTTTTCCCCCAAAACAAAAGGAATTTCTGTCTTTTTGGCCCGAAAATAAAAAAAAATTTCTGACTTATTACCCTGAAGTAAGTGAAAATTCTGCAATTTTGCCCCAAAATAAGGGAAATTTCTGCCTTTTTGCCCCCAAATAAGGGGAATTTCAGCCTTTTTACCTCAAAATAAGGGGAATTTCTGCATTTTTCCACAAAATATTAGGAATTTCTGTCTTTTTGCCCCAAAAATTAGTAAGATTTCTGCCTTTTTTCCCTGAAATAAGTGAAATTTCTGCAATTTTGCCCCAAAATAAGTGTAATTTCTGCAATTTTGCCCCAAAATACGGGAAATTTCTGGAATTTTGCTTCAAAATAAGTGGAATTTCTGAGTTTTGCCCTAAAATAAGTAGAATTTCTGTCTTTTTGCGCCAACATATAGAGAATTTCTGCTTTTTGCCCCACAACTAGGGGAATTTCTGCATTTTGCTCTAAAATACGGGGAATTTCTTCCTTTTTGCCCGAAAATAAGAAGAATGCATACCTTTTTGCCATTAAAAAAAGGAAATTTCTTCATTTTTGCTCCAAAATAAGGGGAATTTCTGCTTTTTTGGCTCTAAATAAGTGTAATTTCTGTATTTTTCCCCTAAAACAAAGAAAATTTTTGTCTTTTTTTCCCCAAAATAAGGAAAATTTATGCCTTTCGTCTCTGAAATAAGTGAAATTTCTGCAATTTTGCCCCAAAATAAGTGAAATTTCTCCAATTTTGCCCCAAAATAAGGAAAATTTCTGCAATTTTGCCCCAAAATAAGAGAAACTTCTGGAATTTTGCCTCAAAATAAGTGGAATTTCTGAGGTTTGCCCCAAAATAAGGAGAATTTCTGTCTTTTTGCCCCAACATATAGAGAATTTCTGCCTTTTTGCCCCATAATTAGGGGAATTTCTGCAATTTTGCCCGAAAATAAAGGAAATTTCTGACTTTTTGCCCCCAAATAAGAAGAATTTCAGCCTTTTTACCTCAAAATAAGGGGAATTTCTGCATTTTTGCCACAAAATATTAGGAATTTCTGACTTTCTGCCCCAAAATAAGAAAATTTCTGCTTTTCTCCCTGAAATAAGTGAAATTTATGCAATTTGGCCCCAAAATAAGGGAAATTTCTACACTTTTGTACCAAAATAATGGAAATTTCTGGAATTTTGCCTCAAGTTAGTGGAATTTCTGAGTTTTGCCCCAAAATAAGGATAATTTCTGAATTTTGGCCCCAACATATAGGGAATTTCTGCCTTTTTGCCTCACAATTAGGGGAATTTCTGCAATTTAGCTCCAAAATACGGGGAATTTCTGCCTTTTTGCCCGAAAATAAGAAGAATGCATACCTTTTTGCAATAAAAAAGGGAAATTTCTTCATTTTTGCTCCAAAATAAGGGGAATTTCTGCATTTCTGCATCTAAAAAAGTGGAATTTCTTATTTTTTCCCCAAAACAAAAGGAATTTCTGTATTTTTTGCCCCAAAATAAGGAAAAAGTCTGACTTATTACCCTGAAGTAAGTGAAATTTCTGCAATTTTGCCCCAAAATATGAAAAATTTCTGCCTTTTTGCCCCCAAATAAGAGGAATTTCAGCCTTTTTACCTCAAAATAAGGGCAATTTCTGCATTTTTGCCACAAAATATTAGGAATTTCTACATTTTTGCCTTGAAATAAAGAAAATTTCTGCCTTTTTTCCCATGAAATAAGTGAAATTTCTGCAATTTTGCCACAAAATAAGTGAAATTTCTGCAATTTTGCCCCAAAATATGTGAAATTTCTGCAATTTTGCCCCAAAATAAAAAAAATTTCTGGATTTTTGCCCCAAAATAAGATGAATTTCTGAGTTTTGCCCCAAAATAAGGAGAATTTCTGTCTTTTTGCCCCAACATATAGGGAATTTCTGCCTATTTGCCACACAATTAGGGGAAATTCTGCAATTTTGCTCCAAAATACGGGGAATTTCTGCCTTTTTGCCCGAAAATAAGAAGAATGCATATATTTTTGCCATAAAAAAGGGAAATTTCTTCATTTTTGCTCCAAAATAAGGGAAATTTCTGCTTTTATGCGTCTAAATAAGTGGAATTTCTGTCTTTTTCCCCCAAAACAAAGGGAATTTCTGTCTTTTTTCCCCAAAATAAGAAAATTTCTGATTTATTACCTTGAAATAAGTGAAATTTCTGCAATTTTGCCCCAAAATAAGGGAAATTTCTGCCTTTTTGCCCCCAAATAAGGGGAATTTCAGCCTTTTTACCTCAAAATAAGAGGAATTTCTGCATTTTTGCCACAAAATATTAGGAATTTCTGCCTTTTTGCCCCCAAAATTAGAAAGAATTCTGCCTTATTTCCCTGAAATAAGTGAAATTTCTGCAATTTTGCCCCAAAATAAGTGAAATTTCTGCAATTTTGCCCCAAAATAAGAGAAATTTCTGCAATTTTGCCCCAAAATACGGAAATTTACTGGAATTTTGCCCCAAAATAAGTGGAATTTCTGAGTTTTGCCCTAAAATAAGGAGAATTTCTGTCTTTCTGCGCCAACATATAAAGAATTTCTGCCTTTTTACCCCACAATTAGGGGAATTTCTGCAATTTTGCTCCAAAATACGGGGAATTTCTGCCTTTTTGCCCGAAAATAAGAAGAATGCATACCTTTTTGCCATAAAAAAAAGAAATTTCTTCATTTTTGCTCCAAAATAAGTGGAATTTCTGCTTTTTTGGTTCTAAATAAGTGTAATTTCTGTCTTTTTCCCCCAAAACAAAGAAAATTTTTGTCTTTTTTGCTCCAAAATAAGGAAAATTTCTGCCTTTTTTCCCTGAAATAAGTGAAATTTCTGCAATTTTGCCCCAAAATAAGGGAAATTCCTGCTATTTTGCCCCAAAATAAGGGAAATTTCTGGAATTTTGCCCCAAAAGTGGAATTTCTGAGTTTTTCCCCAAAATAAGGAGAATTTCTGTCTTTTTGCCCCAACATATAGAGAATTTCTGCCTTTTTGCCTCATAATTAGGGGAATTTCTGCAATTTTGCCCGAAAATAAGGGAAATTTCTTCCTTTTTGCTTCCAAATAAGAAGAATTTCAGCCTTTTTACGTCAAAATAAGGGGAATTTCTGCATTTTTGCCAAAAAATATTAGGAATTTCTGACTTTTTGCCCCAAAATAAGGAAAATTTCTGCCTTTTTCCCCTGAAATAAGTGAAATATCTGCAATTTTGCCCCAAAATAATTGAAATTTCTGCAATTTTGCCCCAAATTAAGTGCAATTTCTGCAATTTTGCCCCAAAATTCGGGAAATTTCTGGAATTTTGCCCCAAAATAAGTGGAATTTCTGAGTTTTGCCCCAGAATAAAAAGAATTTCTGTCTTTTGCCCCAACATATATGGAATTTCTGCATTTTTGCCCCACAATTAGGGGAATTTCTGCAATTTTGCTCCAAAATACGGGGAATTTCTGCTTTTTTGCCAGAAAATAAGAAGAATGTATACCTTATGCCACAAAAAAGGGAAATTTCTTCATTTTTGCTCCAAAATGAGGGAAATTTCTGCTTTTATGCGTCTAAATAAGTGGAATTTCTGTCTTTTTCCCTCAAAACAAAGGGAATTTCTGTCTTTTTTCCCAAAAATAAGAAAATTTCTGATTTATTACCTTGAAATAAGTGAAATTTCTGCAATTTTGCCCCAAAATAAAAGAAATTTCTGCATTTTTGCCCCCAAATAAGAGGAATTTCAGCATTTTTACCTCAAAATGAGGGGAATTTCTGCATTTTTGCCACAAAATATTAGGAATTTCTGCCTTTTTGCCCCAAAATAAGGAAAATTTCTGCCTTTTTTCCCTGAAATAAGTAAAATTTCTGCAATTTTGCCACAAAATAAGTGAAATTTCTGCAATTTTGCCCCAAAATAAGGGAAATTTCTGGAATTTTGCCCCAAAATAAGTGGAATTTCTGGGTTTTGCCCCAAAATAAGGAGAATTTCTGTCTTTTTGCCCTAACATATAGGGAATTCTGCCTTTTTGCCCCACATTTAGGGGAATTTCTGCAATTTTGCTCCAATATACGAGGAATTTCTGCCTTTTTGCCCGAAAATAAGAAGAATGCATATCTTTTTTTCATAAAAAAGTGAAATTTCTTAATTTTTGCTCCGAAATAAGGGGAATTTCTGCTTTTTTGCCTCTAAATATGTGGAATTTCTGTTTTTTTCCACCCCAAAAAAAGGGAATTTCTGTTATTTTGGCCCCAAAATAAAAAAAAAATTACTGACACATTACCCTGAAGTAAGTGAAAATTCTGCAATTTTGCCCGAAAATAAGGGAAATTTCTGCCTTTTTGCCCCCAAATAAGGGGAATTTCAGCCTTTTTACCTCAAAATAAGGGGAATTTCTGCATTTTTGCCACAAAATATTAGGAATTTCTGCCTTTTTGCCCCAAAAATTAGAAAGAATTCTGCCTTATTTCTCTGAAATAAGTGAAATTTCTGCAATTTTGCCCCAAAATAAGTGAAATTTCTGCAATTTTGCCCCAAAATAAGAGAAATTTCTACAATTTTGCCCCAAAATACAGGAAATTTCTGGAATTTTGCCCCAAAATAAGTGGAATTTCTGAGTTTTGCCCTAAAATAAGGAGAATTTCTGTCTTTCTGCGCCAACATATAAAGAATTTCTGCCTTTTTGCCCCACAATTAGGGGAATTTCTGCAATTTTGCTCCAAAATACGGGGAATTTCTGCCTTTTTGCCCGAAAATAAGAATGCATACCTTTTTGCCATAAAAAAAAGAAATTTCTTCATTTTTGCTCCAAAATAAGTGGAATTTCTGCTTTTTTGGTTCTAAATAAGTGTAATTTCTGTCTTTTTCCCCCAAAACAAAGAAAATTTTTGTCTTTTTTGCTCCAAAATAAAGAAAATTTCTGCCTTTTTTCCCTGAAATAAGTGAAATTTCTGCAATTTTGCCCCAAAATAAGGGAAATTTCTGGAATTTTGCCCCAAAAGTGGAATTTCTGAGTTTTTCCCCAAAATAAGGAGAATTTCTGTCTTTTTGCCCCAACATATAGAGAATTTCTGCCTTTTTGCCTCATAATTAGGGGAATTTCTGCAATTTTGCCCGAAAATAAGGGAAATTTCTTCCTTTTTGCTTCCAAATAAGAAGAATTTCAGCCTTTTTACGTCAAAATAAGGGGAATTTCTGCATTTTTGCCACAAAATATTAGGAATTTCTGACTTTTTGCCCCAAAATAAGGAAAATTTCTGCCTTTTTTCCCTGAAATAAGTGAAATTTCTGCAATTTTGCCCCAAAATAATTGAAATTTCTGCAATTTTGCCCCAAATTAAGTGAAATTTCTGCAATTTTGCCCCAAAATTCGGGAATTTTCTGGAATTTTGCCCCAAAATAATTGGAATTTCTGAGTTTTGCCCCAAAATAAAAAGAATTTCTGTCTTTTGCCACAACATATACGGAATTTCTGCATTTTTGCCCCACAATTAGGGGAATTTCTGCAATTTTGCTCCAAAATACGGGGAATTTCTGCTTTTTTGCCAGAAAATAAGAAGAATGTATACCTTATGCCACAAAAAAGGGAAATTTCTTCATTTTTGCCTCAAAATAAGAGGAAATTCTAACTTTTTACCCTAAAATAAGTGAAATTTCTGCCTTTTTACCCAAAAATACACGGAATTTCTTTTTGCTCCAACATAGAGAAAATTTCTGCCTTTTTGCCCCACAATTAGAGGAATTTCTGCAATTTTGCTCCAAAATACGGGGAATTTCTGCCTTTTTGCCCGAAAATAAGAAGAATGCATACCTTTTTGCCATAAAAAAACAAAATTTCTTCATTTTTGCTCCAAAATAAGGGGAATTTCTGCTTTTTTCCTCTAAATAAGTGGAATTTCTGTCTTTTTCCCCCAAAACAAAGGGAATTCCTGTCTTTTTTGCCCCAAAATAAGACAAATTCTGACTTATTACCCTGAAATAAGTGAAATTTCTGCAATTTTGCCCCAAAATAAGGGAAATTTCTGCTTTTTTTCCCTGAAATAAGAAGAATTTCAGCCTTTTTACTTCAAAATAAGGGGAATTTCTGCATTTTTGCCACATAATATTAGGAATTTCTGCCTTTTTGCTTCAAAATAGGAAAACTTCTGCTTTTTTTCCCTGAAATAAGTGAAATTTCTGCAATGTTGCCCCAAAATAAGTGAAATTTTTGCAATTTTGCCCCAAAATAAGGGAAATTTCTGGAATCTTGCCCCAAAATAAGTGGAATTTCTGAGTTTTGCCCCAAAATAAGGTGAATTTCCGTTTTTTTGCCCCAACATATAGGCAATTTCTGACTTGTTGCCCCAGAATTAGGGGAATTTTTAAAATTTTGCCCCAAAATACGGGGAATTTCTGCCTTTTTGCCCGAAAATAAGAAGAATGCATAACTTTTTATCATAAAAATGGGAAATTTCATCATTTTTGCTCCGAAATAAGTGGAATTTCTGCTTTTTTGCCTCTAAATAAGTGGAATTTCTGTTTTTTTGCCCAAAATAAAAAAAAATTCTGACTTATTACCCTGAAGTAAGTGAAATTTCTGTAATTTTGCCCCAAAATATAGGAAATTTCTGCCTTTCTGCCCCCTAATAAGGGGAAATTCAGCCTTTTTACCTCAAAATAAGGGGAATTTCTGCATTTTTGCCACAAAATATTAGGAATTTCTGGTTTTTGTCCCAAAATAAGGAAAATTTCTGCCTTTTTTCCCTGAAATAAGTGAAATTTCTGCAATTTTGCGCCAAAAGAAGTGAAATATTTGCAATTTTGCCCCAAAATAAGGGAAATTACTGGAATTTTGCCCCAAAATAAGTGGAATTTCTGAGTTTTGCCCCAAAATAAAGAGAATTTCTGTCTTTTTGCCCTAACATATAGGGAATTTCTGCCTTTTTGCCCCATATTTAGGGGAATTTCTGCAATTTTGCTCCAAAATACGGGGAATTTCTGGCTTTTTGCCCGAAAATAAGAAGTATCCATACCTTTTTGCCATAAAAAAGTTAAATTTCTTCATTTTTGCTCCAAAATAAGGGGAATTTCTGCTTTTTTGCCTCTAAATAAGTGGAATTTCTGTTTTTTCCCTCAAAACAAAGGTTATTCTTGTTTTTTTGCCCCACAATAAGAAAAATTTCTGACTTATTACCCTGAAATAAGTGAAATTTCTGCAATTTTGCCCCAAAATAAGGGAAATTTCTGGATTTTTGCCCCAAAATAAGTGGAATTTCTGAGTTTTGCCCCAATATAAAAAGAATTTCTGTCTTTTTGCCCCAACATATTGGGAATTTCTGCTTTTGCCCCACAATTAGGGGAATTTCTGCAATTTTGCTCCAACATACGGGGAATTTCTGCCTTTTTGCCCGAAAATAAGGAGAATGCATACCTTTTTGCCATAAAAAAACAAAATTTCTTCATTTTTGCTCCAAAATAAGGGGAATTTCTACTTTTTTTCTCTAAATAAGTGGAATTTCTGTCTTTTTCCCCCAAAACAAAGGGAATTCCTGTCTTTTTTGCCCCAAAATAAGAAAAATTCTGACTTATTACCCTGAAATAAGTGAAATTTCTGCAATTTTGCCCCAAAATAAGGGAAATTTCTGCCTTTTTTCCCTGAAATAAGAAGAATTTCAGCCTTTTTACTTCAAAATAAGGGGAATTTCTGCATTTTTGCCACATAATATTAGGAATTTCTGCCTTTTTGCTTCAAAATAGGAAAACTTCTGCTTTTTTTCCCTGAAATAAGTGAAATTTCTGCAATGTTGTCCCAAAATAAGTGAAATTTTTGCAATTTTGCCCCAAAATAAGGGAAATTTCTGGAATCTTGCCCCAAAATAAGTGGAATTTCTGAGTTTTGCCCCAAAATAAGGAGAATTTCTGTTTTTTTGCCCCAACATATAGGCAATTTCTGACTTTTTGCCCCAGAATTAGGGGAATTTTTAAAATTTTGCCCCAAAATACGGGGAATTTCTGCCTTTTTGCCCGAAAATAAGAAGAATGCATAACTTTTATCATAAAAATGGGAAATTTCATTATTTTTGCTCCGAAATAAGTGGAATTTCTGCTTTTTTGCCTCTAAATAAGTGGAATTTCTGTCTTTTTTGCCCAAAATAAAAAAAAATTCTGACTTATTACCCTGAAGTAAGTGAAATTTGTGTAATTTTGCAACAAAATATAGGAAATTTCTGCCTTTCTGCCCCCTAATAAGGGGAAATTCAGCCTTTTGACCTCAAAATAAGGGGAATTTCTGCATTTTTGCCACAAAATATTAGGAATTTCTGGTTTTTGCCCCAAAAATAAGGAAAATTTCTGCCTTTTTTCCCTGAAATAAGTGAAATTTCTGCAATTTTGCGCCAAAAAAAGTGAAATTTTTGCAATTTTGCCCCAAAATAAGGGAAATTTCTGGAATTTTGCCCCAAAATAAGTGGAATTTCTGAGTTTTGCCCCAAAATAAAGAGAATTTCTGTCTTTTTGCCCTAACATATAGGGAATTACTGCCTTTTTGCCCCATATTTAGGGGAATTTCTGCAATTTTGCTCCAAAATACGGGGAATTTCTGCCTTTTTGCCCGAAAATAAGAAGTATGGATACCTTTTTGCCATAAAAAAGGGAAATTTCTTCATTTTTTGCTCCAAAATAAGGGGAATTTCTGCTTTTTTGCCTCTAAATAAGTGGAATTTCTGTCTTTTTCCCCCAAAACAAAGGGAATTTCTGTCTTTTTGGCCCCAAAATAAAAACATCTCTGACTTATTACCCTGAAGTAAGTGAAAATTCTGCAATTTTGCCCCAAAATAAGGGAAATTTCTGCTTTTTTGCCCCCAAATAAGGGGAATTTCAGCCTTTTTACCTCAAAATAAGGGCAATTTTTGCATTTTTGCCACAAAATATTAGGAATTTCTGCCTTTTTGCCTCAAAAATTAGAAAAATTTCTGCCTTTTTTTCCTGAAATAAGTGAAATTTCTGCAATTTTGCACCAAAATAAGTGAAATTTCTGCAATTTTGCCCCAAAATAAGGGAAATTTCTGCAATTTTGCCCCAAAATAAGGGAAATTTCTGGAATTTTGCCCCAAAATAAGTGGAATTTCTGAGTTTTGCCCCAAAATAAGGAGAATTTCTGTTTTTTTGCGCCAACATATAGAGAATTTCTGCTTTTTTGCCCCACAATTAGGGGAATTTCTGCAATTTTGCTCCAAAATACGGGGAATTTCTGCCTTTTTGACCGAAAATGAGAAGAATGCATACCTTTTTGCCATAAAAAAGGGAAATTTCTTCATTTTTGCTCCAAAATAAGGGGAATTTCTGCATTTCTGCATCTAAAAATGTGGAATGTCTGTCTTTTTCCCCCAAAACAAAAAAAATTTCTGTATTTTTTGCCCCAAAATAAGGAAAAATTCTGACTTATTCCCCTGAAGTAAGTGAAATTTCTGCAATTTTGCCCCAAAATATGAAAAATTTCTGCCTTTTTGCCCCCAAATAAGGGGAATTTCAGCATTTTACCTCAAAATAATGGGAATTTCTGCACTTTTGCCCCAAAATATTAGGAATTTCTGCCTTTTTGCCCTAAAATAAAGAAAATTTCTGCCTTTTTTCCCTGAAATAAGTGAAATTTCTGCAATTTTGCCACAAAATAAGTGAAATTTCTGCAATTTTGCCCCAAAATAAGGGAAATTTCTGCAATTTTGCCCCAAAATAAGGGAAATTTCTGGAATTTTGCCCCAAAATAAGTGGAATTTCTGAGTTTTGCCCCAAAATAAGGAGAATTTCTTTCTTTTTGCCCAAACATATAGGAAATTTCTGCCTTTTTGCCCCACAATTAGGGGAATTTGTGCAATTTTGCTCCAAAATACGGGGAATTTCTGCCTTTTTGCCTGTAAATAAGAAGAATGCATACCTTTTTGCCATAAAATAGGGAAATTTCTTCATTTTTGCTGCAAAATAAGGGGAATTTCTGCTTTTTTGCCTCTAAATAAGTGAAATTTCTGTCTTTTTCCCTCAAAACAAAGGTTTTTCATGTTTTTTTGCTCCAAAATAAGAAAAATTTCTGACTTATTACCCTGAAATAAGTGAAATTTCTGCAATTTTGCCCCAAAATATGAAAAATTTCTGCCTTTTTGCCCCCAAATAAGGGGAATTTCAGCTTTTTACCTCAAAATAATGGGAATTTCTGCACTTTTGCCCCAAAATATTAGGAATTTCTGCCTTTTTGCCCTAAAATAAAGAAAATTTCTGCCTTTTTTCCCTGAAATAAGTGAAATTTCTGCAATTTTGCCACAAAATAAGTGAAATTTCTGCAATTTTGCCCCAAAATAAGGGAAATTTCTGCAATTTTGCCCCAAAATAAGGGAAATTTCTGGAATTTTGCCCCAAAATAAGTGGAATTTCTGAGTTTTGCCCCAAAATAAGGAGAATTTCTTTCTTTTTGCCCAAACATATAGGAAATTTCTGCCTTTTTGCCCCACAATTAGGGGAATTTCTGCAATTTTGCTCCAAAATACGGGGAATTTCTGCCTTTTTGCCTGTAAATAAGAAGAATGCATACCTTTTTGCCATAAAATAGGGAAATTTCTTCATTTTTGCTGCAAAATAAGGGGAATTTCTGCTTTTTTGCCTCTAAATAAGTGAAATTTCTGTCTTTTTCCCTCAAAACAAAGGTTTTTCATGTTTTTTTGCTCCAAAATAAGAAAAATTTCTGACTTATTACCCTGAAATAAGTGAAATTTCTGCAATTTTGCCCCAAAATAAGAGAAATTTCTGGATTTTTGCCCCAAATAAGTGGAATTTTTTAGTTTTGCCCCAAAATAAAAAGAATTTCTGTCTTTTTGCCCCAACATATAGGGAATTTCTGCATTTGCCCCACATTTAGGGGAATTTCTGCAATTTTGCTCCAAAATACGGGGAATTTCTGCCTTTTTGCCCGAAAATAAGAAGAATGCATACCTTTTTGTCATAAAAACGGGATATTTCATCATTTTTGCTTTAAAATAAGTGGAATTTCTGCTTTTTTGCCTCTAAATAAGTGAAATTTCTTTCTTTTTTGCCCCAAAATAAGAAAAAATTCTGACTTATTACCCTGAAGTAAGTGAAATTTCTGCAATTTTGCCCCAAAATATAAGAAATTTCTGCCTTTCTGCCCCCAAATTAGGGGAAATTCATCCTTTTTACCTTAAAATAAGGGGAATTTCTGCATTTTTGCCACAAAATATTAGGAATTTCTGCTTTTTGCTTCAAAATATAGATAATTTCTACCTTTTTTCCCTGAAATAAGTGAAATTTCTGCAATTTTGCGCCAAAAAAAGTGAAATTTCTGCAATTTTGCCCCAAAATAAGTGGAATTTCTGAGTTTTGCCCCAAAATAAAGAGAATTTCTGTATTTTACCCTAACATATAGGGAATTTCTGCATTTTTGCCCCATATTTAGGGGAATTTCTGCAATTTTGCTCCAAAATACGGGGAATTTCTGCCTTTTTGCCCGAAAATAAGAAGTATGCATACCTTTTAGCGATAAACAAGGGAAATTAATTCATTTTTGCTTCAAAATAAGGGGAATTTCTGCTTTTTTGCCTCTAAATAATTGGAATTTCTGTCTTTTTCTCCCAAAACAAAAAGAATTCCTGTCTTTTTTGCTCCCAAATTAGGAAAAATTCTGACTTATTACCCTGAAATAAGTGAAATTTCTGCAATTTTGCCCCAAAATAAGGGAAATTTCTGCCTTTTTTCCCCCAAATAAGGGGAATTTCAGCCTTTTTACCACAAAATAAGAGGAATTTCTGCATTTTTGCCACAAAATATTAGGAATTTCTGCCTTTTTGCTTCAAAATAAGAAAACTTCTTCTTTTTTTCCATGAAATAAGTGAAATTTCTGCAATGTTGCCCCAAAATAAGGGAAATTTCTGGAATTTTGCCCCAAAATAAGTGGAATTTCTGAGTTTTGCCCCAAAATAAAGAGAATTTCTGTCTTTCTGCTTTAACATATAGGGAATTTCTGCCTTTTTGCCCCATATTTAGGGGAATTTCTGCAATTTTGCTTCAAAATACGGGGAATTTCTGCCTTTTTGCCTGAAAATAAGAAGTATGCATAGCTTTTTGCCATAAAAATAGGAAATTTCTTCATTTTTGCTCCAAAATAAGGGGAATTTCTGCTTTTTTGCCTCTAAATAAGTGGAATTTCTGTCTTTTTCCCCCAAAACAAAGGGAATTTCTGTGTTTTTGCCCCAAAATAAAAAAAAACTCTGACTTATTACCCTGAAGTAAGTGAAAATTCTGCAATTTTGCCCCAAAATAAGAGAAATTTCTGCTATTTGCCCCCAAATAAGGGGAATTTCAGCCATTTTACCTCAAAATAAGGGGAATTTCTGCATTTTTGCCACAAAATATTAGGAATTTCTGCATTTTTGCCCCAAAAATAAGAAAAATTTCTGCCTTTTTTCCCTGAAATAAGTGAAATTTCTACAATTTTGCCACAAAATAAGTGAAATTTCTGCAATTTTGCCCCAAAATAAGTGAAATTTCTGCAATTTTGCCCCTAAAGAAGGGAAATTTCTGGAAATTTGCCCCAAAATAAGTGGAATTTCTGTGTTTTGCCCTAAAATAAGGAGTATTTCTGTCTTTTTGCCCCAACATAGAGAGAATTTCTGCCTTTTTGCCCCACAACTAGGGGAATTTCTGCAATTTTGCTCCAAATTACGGGGAATTTCTGTCTTTTTGCCCGAAAATAAGAAAACTGCATACCTTTTTGCCATAAAAATAGGAAATTTCTTCATTTTTGCTCCAAAATAAGGGGAATTTCCACTTTTTTGCCTCTAAATAAATGGAATTTCTGTCTTTTTCCTCTAAAACAAAGGAATTTCTGTATTTTTTGCCCCAAAATAAGGAAAAATTCTGACTTATTACCCTGAAGTAAGTGAAATTTCTGCAATTTTGCCCCAAACTATGAAAATTTTCTGCATTTTTGCCCCCAAATAATGAGAATTTCTGCACTTTTGCCACAAAATATTAGGAATTTCTGCCTTTTTGCCCTAAAATAAGGAAAATTTCGGCCGTTTTTCCCTGAAATAAGTGAAATTTCTGCAATTTTGCCACAAAATAAGTGAAATTTCTGCAATTTTGCCCCAAAATAAGTGAAATTTCTGCAATTTTGCCATCAAAATAAGGGAAATTTCTGTAATTTTGCCCCAAAATAAGTGGAATTTCTGAGTTTTGCCCCAAAATAAGGAGAATTTCTGTCCTTTTGCCCTAACATATAGGGAATTTCTGCCTTTTTGCCCCACAATTAGGGGAATTTCTGCAATTTTGCTCCAAAATACTGGGAATTTCTGCCTTTTGCCTGTAAATAAGAAGAATGCATACCTTTTTGCCATAAAATAGGAAAATTTCTTCATTTTTGCTCCAAAATAAGAGGAATTTCTGCTTTTTTGCCTCTAAATAATTGGAATTTCTGTCTTTTTCTCCCAAAACAAAAAGAATTCCTGTCTTTTTTGCTCCCAAATAAGGAAAAATTCTGACTTATTACCCTGAAATAAGTGAAATTTCTGCAATTTTGCCCCAAAATAAGGGAAATTTCTGCCTTTTTTCCCCCAAATAAGGGGAATTTCAGCCTTTTTACCTAAAAATAAAGGGAATTTCTGCATTTTTGCCACAAAATATTAGGAATTTCTGCCTTTTTGCTTCAAAATAAGAAAACTTTTTCTTTTTTTCCATGAAATAAGTGAAATTTCTGCAATGTTGCCCCAAAATAAGGGAAATTTCTGGAATTTTGCCCCAAAATAAGTGGAATTTCTGAGTTTTGCCCCAAAATAAAGAGTATTTCTGTCTTTTTGCTTTAACATATAGGGAATTTCTGCCTTTTTGCCCCATATTTAGGGGAGTTTCTGCAATTTTGCTTCAAAATACGGGGAATTTTTGCCTTTTTGCCTGAAAATAAGAAGTATGCATAGCTTTTTTCCATAAAAATGGGAAATTTCTTCATTTTTGCTCCAAAATAAGGGGAATTTCTGCTTTTTTGCCTCTAAATAAGTGGAGTTTCTGTCTTTTTCCCCCAAAACAGAAAATTCTTGCCTTTTTTGCCCCAAATAAGGAAAATTTCTGCCTTTCTTCCCTGAAATAAGTGAAATTTCTGCAATTTTGCCCCAAAATAAGTGAAATTTCTCCAATTTTGCCCCAGAATAAGGGAAATTTCTGCAATTTTGCCCCAAAATAAGGGAAATTTCTGGAATTTTGCCCCAAAATAAGTGGAATTTCTGAGTTTTGCCCCAAAATAAGGAGAATTTCTGTCCTTTTGCCCCAACATATAGAGAATTTCTGCCTTTTTGCGCCAAATTAGGGGAATTTCTGCAATTTTGCTCCAAAATAGGGGGAATTTCTGCCTTTTTGCCCAAAATTAAGAAGAATGTATATCTTTCTGCCATAAAAAATGGAAATTGCTTCATTTTTGCTCCAAAATAAGGGGAATTTCTGCTTTTTTGCCTATAAATAAGTGGAATTTCTGTCTTTTTCCCCCAAAACACAGGGAATTTCTGTCTTTTTTGCCCCAAAATAAGAAAAAATTCTGACTTATTACTCTGAAGTAAGTGGAATTTCTGCAATTTTTCCCCAAAATATGGGAAATTTCTGCCTTTTGCCCCCAAATAAGGGGAATTTCAGAATTTTTACCTCAAAATAAAAGTAATTTCTGCTTTTTTGTCATAAACTAATAGGAATTTCTGCATTTTTGCTGCAAAATAAGGAAAATTTCTGTCTTTTTTCCCTGAAATAAGTGAAATTTCTGCAATTTTCCCCCAAAATAAGGGAAATTTCTGCATTTTGCCCCTAAATAAGGGATATTTCTGGAATTTTGCCCCAAAATAAGTGGAATTTCTGAGTTTTGCCCCAAAATAAAGAGAATTTCTGTCTTTTTGCCCTAACATATAGGGAATTTCTTCCTTTTTGCCCCATATTTAGGGGAATTTCTGCAATTTTGCTCCAAAATACGAAGAATTTCTGCATTTTTGCCCGAAAATAAGAAGAATGCATACCTTTTTGCCATAAAAAAGAGAAATTTCTTGATTTTTGCTCCAAAATAAGGAGAATTTCTCCTTTTTTGCCTCTAAATAAGTGGAATTTCTGTCTTTTTCCCCCAAAACAAAGGGAATTTCTGTCTTTTTTGCCCCAAGATAAGAAAAAATTCTGACTTATTACCCTGAAGTAAGTGAAATTTCTGCAATTTTGCCCCAAAATATGGGAAATTTCTGCCTTTTTGCCTCCAAATAAAAAGAATTTCAGCCTTTTTACCTAAAAATAAGGGGAATTTCTGCATTTTTGCCACAAAATATTAGGAATTTCTGCTTTTTTGGCCCAAACTAAGAAAAATTTCTGCCTTTTTGCCCCCAATTAAGGAGAATTTCTGCCATTTTACCTCAAAATAAGGGGAATTTCTGCATTTTTGCCACAAAATATTAGGAATTTCTGCATTTTTGCCCCAAAAATAAGAAAATTTTCTGCCTTTTTTCCCTGAAATAAGTGAAATTTCTGCAATTTTGCCCCAAAATAAGTGAAATTTCTGCAATTTTGCCCCAAAAGAAGGGAAATTTCTGGAAATTTGCCCCAAAATAAGTGGAATTTCTGAGTTTTGCCCTAAAATAAGGAGTATTTCTGTTTTTTTGCCCCAACATATAGAGAATTTCTGCCTTTTTGCCCCACAACTAGGGGAATTTCTGCAATTTTGCTCCAAATTACGGGGAATTTCTGTCTTTTTGCCCGAAAATAAGAAAACTGCATACCTTTTTGCCATAAAAATAGAAAATTTCTTAATTTTTGCTCCAAAATAAGGGGAATTTCTGCTTTTTTGCCTCTAAATAAGTGGAATTTCTGTCTTTTTCCCCAAAAACATAGAAAATTCTTGTCTTTTTTGCCCCAAAATAAGGAAAATATCTGCCTTTTTTCCCTGAAATAAGTGAAATTTCTGCAATTTTGCCCCAAAATATGTGAAATTTCTCCAATTTTGCCCCAGAATAAGGGAAATTTCTGCAATTTTGCCCCAAAATAAGGGAAATTTCTGGAATTTTGCCCCAAAATAAGTGGAATTTCTGAGTTTTGCCCCAAAATAAGGAGAATTTCTGTCCTTTTGCCCCAACATATAGAGAATTTCTGCATTTTTGCGCCACAATTAGGGGAATTTCTGCAATTTTGCTCCAAAATAGGGGGAATTTCTGCCTTTTTGCCCGAAATTAAGAAGAATGTATATCTTTCTGCCATAAAAAATGGAAATTGCTTCATTTTTGCTCCAAAATAAGGGGAATTTCTGCTTTTTTGCCTCTAAATAAGTGGAATTTCTGTCTTTTTCCCCCAAAACAAAGGGAATTTCTGTCTTTTTTGCCCCAAAATAAGAAAAAATTTTGACTTATTACTCTGAAGTAAGTGAAATTTCTGCAATTTTTCCCCAAAATATGGGAAATTTCTGCCTTTTTGCCCCCAAATAAGGGGAATTTCAGACTTTTTACCTCAAAATAAAAGTAATTTCTGCATTTTTGTCACAAACTAATAGGAATTTCTGCATTTTTGCTTCAAAATAAGGAAAATTTCTGTCTTTTTTCCCTGAAATAAGTGAAATTTCTGCAATTTTGCCCCAAAATAAGGGAAATTTCTGCATTTTGCCCCTAAATAAGGGATATTTCTGGAATTTTGCGCCAAAATAAGTGGAATTTCTGAGTTTTGCCCCAAAATAAGGAGAATTTCTGTCTTTTTGCCCAAACATATAGGGAATTTCTGCCTTTTTGCCCCACAATTAGGGGAATTTCTGCAATTTTGCTCCAAAATACGGGGAATTTCTGCCTTTTTGCCTGTAAATACGAAGAATGCATACCTTTTTGCCATAAAATAGGGAAATTTCTTCATTTTTGCTGCAAAATAAGGGGAATTTCTGCTTTTTTGCCTCTAAATAAGTGGAATTTCTGTCTTTTTCCCTCAAAACAAAGGTTTTTCATGTTTTTTTGCCACAAAATAAGAAAAATTTCTGACTTATTACCCTGAAATAAGTGAAATTTCTGCAATTTTGCCCCAAAATAAGAGAAATTTCTGGATTTTTGCCCCAAATAAGTGGAATTTTGAGTATTTCCCCAAAATAAAAAGAATTTCTGTCTTTTTGCCCAAAGATATAGGGAATTTCTGCATTTGCCCCACATTTAGGGGAATTTCTGCAATGTTGCTCCAAAATACGGGGAATTTCTGCCTTTTTGCCCGAAAATAAGAAGAATGCATACCTTTTTGTCATAAAAACGGGAAATTTCATCATTTTTGCTTTAAAATAAGTGGAATTTCTGCTTTTTTGCCTCTAAATAAGTGAAATTTCTGTCTTTTTTACCCAAAATAAGAAAAAATTCTGACTTATTACCCTGAAGTAAGTGAAATTTCTGCAATTTTGCCCCAAAATATAAGAAATTTCTGCCTTTCTGCCCCCAAATTAGGGGAAATTCAGCCTTTTTACCTTAAAATAAGGGGAATTTCTGCATTTTTGCCACAAAATATTAGGAATTTCTGCTTTTTGCTTCAAAATATAGATAATTTCTACCTTTTTTCCCTGAAATAAGTGAAATTTCTGCAATTTTGCGCCAAAAAAAGTGAAATTTCTGCAATTTTGCCCCAAAATAAGTGGAATTTCTGAGTTTTGCCCCAAAATAAAGAGAATTTCTGTCTTTTTGCCCTAACATATAGGGAATTTCTGCCTTTTTGCCCCATATTTAGGGGAATTTCTGCAATTTTGCTCCAAAATACGGGGAATTTCTGCCTTTTTGCCCGAAAATAAGAAGTATGCATACCTTTTTGCGATAAACGAGGGAAATTAATTCATTTTTGCTTCAAAATAAGGGGAATTTCTGCTTTTTTGCCTCTAAATAATTGGAATTTCTGTCTTTTTCTCCCAAAACAAAAAGAATTCCTGTCTTTTTTGCTCCCATATTAGGAAAAATTCTGACTTATTACCCTGAAATAAGTGAAATTTCTGCAATTTTGCCCCAAAATAAGGGAAATTTCTGCCTTTTTTCCCCCAAATAAGGGGAATTTCAGCCTTTTTACCTCAAAATAAGGGGAATTTCTGCATTTTTGCCACAAAATATTTGGAATTTCTGCCTTTTTGCTTAAAAATAAGAAAACTTCTTCTTTTTTTCCATGAAATAAGTGAAATTTCTGCAATGTTGCCCCAAAATAAGGGAAATTTCTGGAATTTTGCCCCAAAATAAGTGGAATTTCTGAGTTTTGCCCCAAAATAAAGAGAATTTCTGTCTTTCTGCTTTAACATATAGGGAATTTCTGCCTTTTTGCCCCATATTTAGGGGAATTTCTGCAATTTTGCTTCAAAATACGGGGAATTTCTGCCTTTTTGCCTGAAAATAAGAAGTATGCATAGCTTTTTGCCATAAAAATGGGAAATTTCTTCATTTTTGCTCCAAAATAAGGGGAATTTCTGCTTTTTTGCCTCTAAATAAGTGGAATTTCTGTCTTTTTCCCCCAAAACAAAGGGAATTTCTGTATTTTTGCCCCAAAATAAAAAAAAACTCTGACTTATTACCCTGAAGTAAGTGAAAATTCTGCAATTTTGCCCCAAAATAAGAGAAATTTCTGCCTTTTTGCCCCCAAATAAGGGGAATTTCAGCCATTTTACCTCAAAATAAGGGGAATTTCTGCATTTTTGCAACAAAATATTAGGAATTTCTGCATTTTTGCCCCAAAAATAAGAAAAATTTCTGCCTTTTTTCCCTGAAATAAGTGAAATTTCTGCAATTTTGCCCCAAAATAAGTGAAATTTCTGCAATTTTGCCCCAAAATAAGTGAAATTTCTGCAATTTTGCCCCAAAAGAAGGGAAATTTCTGGAAATTTGCCCCAAAATAAGTGGAATTTCTGTGTTTTGCCCTAAAATAAGGAGTATTTCTGTCTCTTTGCCCCAACATAGAGAGAATTTCTGCCTTTTTGCCCCACAACTAGGGGAATTTCTGCAATTTTGCTCCAAATTACGGGGAATTTCTGTCTTTTTGCCCGAAAATAAGAAAACTGCATACCTTTTTGCCATAAAAATAGGAAATTTCTTCATTTTTGCTCCAAAATAAGGGGAATTTCTGCTTTTTTGCTTCTAAATAAGTGGAATTTCTGTCTTTTTCCTCTAAAACAAAGGAATTTCTGTATTTTTTGCCCCAAAATAAGGAAAAATTCTGACTTATTACCCTGAAGTAAGTGAAATTTCTGCAATTTTGACCCAAACTATGAAAAATTTCTGCATTTTTGCCCCCAAATAACAAGAATTTCTGCACTTTTGCCACAAAATATTAGGAATTTCTGCCTTTTTGCCCTAAAATAAGGAAAATTTCGGCCTTTTTTCCCTGAAATAAGTGAAATTTCTGCAATTTTGCCACAAAATAAGTGAAATTTCTGCAATTTTTTCCCAAAATAAGTGAAATTTCTGCAACTTTTCCCCAAAATAAGGGAAAATTCTGTAATTTTGCCCAAAAATAAGTGGAATTTCTGAGTTTTGCCCCAAAATAAGGAGAATTTCTGTCTTTTTGCCCTAACATATATGGAATTTCTGCCTTTTTGCCCCACAATTAGGGGAATTTCTGCAATTTTGCTCCAAAATACGGGGAATTTCTGCCTTTTTGCCTGTAAATAAGAAGAATGCATACCTTTTTGCCATAAAATAGGGAAATTTCTTCATTTTTGCTCCAAAATAAGAGGAATTTCTGCTTTTTTGCCTCTAAATAATTGGAATTTCTGTCTTTTTCTCCTAAAACAAAAAGAATTCCTGTCTTTTTTCTCCCAAATAAGGAAAAATTCTGACTTATTACCCTGAAATAAGTGAAATTTCTGCAATTTTGCCCCAAAATAAGGGAAATTTCTGCCTTTTTTCCCCCAAATAAGGGGAATTTCAGCCTTTTTACCTAAAAATAAAGGGAATTTCTGCATTTTTGCAACAAAATATTAGGAATTTCTGCCTTTTTGCTTCAAAATAAGAAAACTTCTTTTTTTTTTCCATGAAATAAGTGAAATTTCTGAAATGTTGCCCCAAAATAAGGGAAATTTCTGGAATTTTGCCCCAAAATAAGTGGAATTTCTGAGTTTTGCCCCAAAATAAAGAGAATTTCTGTCTTTTTGCTTTAACATATAGGGAATTTCTGCCTTTTTGCCCCATATTTAGGAGAGTTTCTGCAATTTTGCTTCAAAATACGGGGAATTTCTGCCTTTTTGCCTGAAAATAAGAAGTATGCATAGCTTTTTGCCATAAAAATGGGAAATTGCTTCATTTTTGCTCCAAAATAAGGGGAATTTCTGCTTTTTTGCCTCTAAATAAGTGGAATTTCTGTCTTTTTCCCCCAAAACACAGGGAATTTCATTATTTTTTGCCCCAAAATAAGAAAAAATTCTGACTTATTACTCTGAAGTAAGTGGAATTTCTGCAATTTTTCCCCAAAATATGGGAAATTTCTGCCTTTTTGCCCCCAAATAAGGGGAATTTCAGACTTTTTACCTCAAAATAAAAGTAATTTCTGCATTTTTGTCATAAACTAATAGGAATTTCTGCATTTTTGCTTCAAAATAAGGAAAATTTCTGTCTTTTTTCCCTGAAATAAGTGAAATTTCTGCAATTTTGCCCCAAAATAAGGGAAATTTTTGCATTTTGCCCCTAAATAAGGGATATTTCTGGAATTTTGCCCCAAAATAAGTGGAATTTCTGAGTTTTACCCCAAAATAAAGAGAATTTCTGTCTTTTTGCCCTAACATATAGGGAAATTCTGCCTTTTTGCCCCATATTTAGGGGAATTTCCGCAATTTTGCTCCAAAATACGAAGAATTTCTGCATTTTTGCCGGAAAATAAGAAGAATGCATACCTTTTTGCCATAAAAAAGAGAAATTTCTTGATTTTTGCTCCAAAATAAGGGGAATTTCTCCTTTTTTGCCTCTAAATAAGTGGAATTTCTGTCTTTTTCCCCCAAAACAAAGGGAATTTCTGTCTTTTTTGCCCCAAGATAAGAAAAAATTCTGACTTATTACCCTGAAGTAAGTGAAATTTCTGCAATTTTGCCCCAAATATGGGAAATTTCTGCCTTTTTGCCTCCAAATAAAAAGAATTTCAGCCTTTTTACCTCAAAATATGGGGAATTTCTGCATTTTTGCCACAAAATATTAGGAATTTCTGCTTTTTTGGCCCAAAATAAGAAAAATTTCTGCCTTTTTTCCCCAAATAAGGGGAATTTCTGCCATTTTACCTCAAAATAAGGGGAATTTCTGCATTTTTGCCACAAAATATTAGGAATTTCTGCATTTTTGCCCCAAAAATAAGAAAAATTTCTACCTTTTTTTCCTGAAATAAGTGAAATTTCTGCAATTTTGCCCCAAAATAAGTGAAATTTCTGCAATTTTGCCCCAAAATAAGTGAAATTTCTGCAATTTTGCCCCAAAAGAAGGGAAATTTCTGGAAATTTGCCCCAAAATAAGTGGAATTTCTGAGTTTTGCCCTAAAATAAGGAGTATTTCTGTCTTTTTGCCCCAACATATAGAGAATTACTGCCTTTTTGCCCCACAACTAGGGGAATTTCTGCAATTTTGCTCCAAATTACGGGGAATTTCTGTCTTTTTGCCCGAAAATAAGAAAACTGCATACCTTTTTGCCATAAAAATAGGAAATTTCTTAATTTTTGCTCCAAAATAAGGGGAATTTCTGCTTTTTTGCCTCTAAATAAGTGGAATTTCTGTCTTTTTCCCCCAAAACATAGAAAATTCTTGTCTTTTTTGCCCCAAAATAAGGAAAATATCTGCCTTTTTTCCCTGAAATAAGTGAAATTTCTGCAATTTTGCCCCAAAATAAGTGAAATTTCTCCAATTTTGCCCCAGAATAAGGGAAATTTCTGCAATTTTGCCCCAAAATAAGGGAAATTTCTGGAATTTTGCCCCAAATCAGTGGAATTTCTGAGTTTTGCCCCAAAATAAGGAGAATTTCTGTCCTTTTGCCCCAACATATAGAGAATTTCTGCATTTTTGCGCCACAATTAGGGGAATTTCTGCAATTTTGCTCCAAAATAGGGGGAATTTCTGCCTTTTTGCCCGAAATTAAGAAGAATGTATATCTTTCTGCCATAAAAAATGGAAATTGCTTCATTTTTGCTCCAAAATAAGGGGAATTTCTGCTTTTTTGCCTCTAAATAAGTGGAATTTCTGTCTTTTTCCCCCAAAACAAAGGGAATTTCTGTCTTTTTTGCCCCAAAATAAGAAAAAATTCTGACTTATTACTCTGAAGTAAGTGAAATTTCTGCAATTTTTCCCCAAAATATGGGAAATTTCTACCTTTTTGCCCCCAAAAAAGGGGAATTTCAGACTTTTTACCTCAAAATAAAAGTAATTTCTGCATTTTTGTCACAAAGTAATAGGAATTTCTGCATTTTTGCTTCAAAATAAGGAAAATTTTTGTCTTTTTTCCCTGAAATAAGTGAAATTTCTGCAATTTTGCCCCAAAATAAGGGAAATTTCTGCATTTTGCCCCTAAATAAGGGATATTTCTGGAATTTTGCGCCAAAATAAGTGGAATTTCTGAGTTTTGCCCCAAAATAAAGAGAATTTCTGTTTTTTTGCCCTAACATATAGGGAATTTCTGCCTTTTTGCCCCATATTTAGGGGAATTTCTGCAATTTTGCTCCAAAATACGAAGAATTTCTGCCTTTTTGCGCGAAAATAAGAAGAATGCATACCGTTTTGCCATAAAAAAGATAAATTTCTTGATTTTTGCTCCAAAATAAGGGGAATTTCTCCTTTTTTGCCTCTAAATAAGTGGAATTTCTGTCTTTTTCCCCCAAAACAAAGGGAATTTCTGTCTTTTTTGCCCCAAGATAAGAAAAAATTCTGACTTATTACCCTGAAGTAAGTGAAATTTCTGCAATTTTGCCCCAAAATATGGGAAATTTCTGCCTTTTTGCCTCCAAATAAAAAGAATTCCAGCCTTTTTACCTCAAAATAAGGGGAATTTCTGCATTTTTGCCACAAAATATTAGGAATTTCTGCTCTTTGGCCCAAAATAAAAAAAATTTCTGCCTTTTTTCCATGAAATAAGGGAATTTCTGCAATTTTGACCCAAAATAAGTGAAATTTCTGCAATTTTGCCCCAAAAGAAGGGAAATTTCTGGAAATTTGCCCCAAAATAAGTGGAATTTTGGAGTTTTGCCCTAAAATAAAGAGAATTTCTGTCTTTTTTCCCCAACATATAGAGAATTTCTGCCTTTTTGCCCCACAACTAGGGGAATTTCTGCAATTTTGCTCCAAAATACGGGGAATTTCTGCCTTTTTGCCCGAAAATAAGAAGAATACATACCTTTTTGCCATAAAAAAGGGAAATTTCTTCATTTTTGATCCAAAATAAGGGGAATTTCTGCTTTTTTGCCTCTAAATAAGTGGAATTTCTGTCTTTTTTCCCCAAAACATAGAAAATTCCTGTCTTTTTTGCCCGAAAATAAAAAAAAAATTCTTCCTTTTTTTTCTGAAATAAGTGAAATTTCTGCAATTTTGCCACAAAATAAGTGAAATTTCTAAAATTTTGCCCCAAAATAAGGGAAATTTCTGCAATTTTGCCCCAAAATAAAGGAAATTTCTGCAATTTTGCCCCAAAATAAAGGAAATTTCTGGAATTTTGCCTCAAAATAAGTGGAATTTCTGAGTTTTGCCTCAAAATAAGAAGAATTTCTGTCTTTTTTGCCCTAACATATAGGGAATTTCTGCCTTTTTGCCCCACAATTAGGGAAATTTCTGCAATTTTGCTCCAAAATACGGGGAATTTCTGCCCTTTTACCGGAAAATAAGAAGAATGCATAACTTTTTGCCATAAAAAAGAAAAATTTCTTCATTTTTGCTCCAAAATAAGGGGAATTTCTGCTTTTTTGCCTCTAAAAAAGTGGAATTTCTGTTTTTTACCTCAAAACAAAGGGAATTCCTGTCTTTTTTGCCCCACAATAAGAAAAATTTTTTACTTATTACCCTGAAATAAGTGAAATTTCTGCAACTTTGCCCCAAAATAAGGGAATTTCCTGCCTTTTTGCTCCCAAATAAGAGGAATATCAGCCTTTTTACCTCAAAATAAGAGATATTTCTTCATTGTTGCCACAAAATATTAGGAATTTCTGCCTTTTTGCCCCAAAATAAGAAAATTTCTGGTTTTTTCCCTGAAATAAGTGAAATTTCTGCAATTTTGCCCCAAAATAAGTGAAATTTTTGCTATTTTGCCCCAAAGTAAGGGAAATTTCTGAAACTTTGCCCCAAAATAAGTGGAATTTCTGAGTTTTGCCCCAAAATAATGAGAATTTCTGTCTTTTTGCCCCAACATATAGGGAATTTTTGCCTTTTTGCCCCACAATTAGGGGAATTTCTGCAATTTTGCTCCAAAATACGGTCAATTTCTGCCTTTTTGCCCGAAAATAAGAAGAATACATACCTTTTTGCCATAAAAAAGGGAAATTTCTTCATTTTTGCTCCAAAATAAGGGGAATTTCTGCTTTTTTGCCTCTAAATAAGTTAAATTTCTGTCTTTTTACCCCAAAACAAAAGGAATTCCTTTCTTTTTTGCCCCAAAATAATGAAAATTTCTGCCTTTTTTCCCTGAAATAAATAAAATTTCTGCAATTTTGCCCCAAAATAAGTGAAATTTCTCTAATTTTGCCCCAAAATAAGGGAAATTTCTGCAATTTTGTTCCAAAATAAAGGAAATTTCTGGAATTTTGCCCCAAAATAAGTGGAATTTCTGAGTTTTGCCCAAAAATAAAGAGAATTTCTGTATTTTTGCCCCAACATATAGAGAATTTCTGCCTTTTTGCCAGACAATTAGGGGAATTTCTGCAATTTTGCCCCAAAATAAAGGAAATTTTTTCCTTTTTGCCCCCAAATAAGGGGAATTTCAGCCTTTTTACCTAAAAATATGGGGAATTTCTGCATTTTTGCCACAAAATATTAGGAATTACTGCCTTTTTGCTACAAAATAAGAAAATTTCTGCTTTTTTCCCTGAAATAAGTCAAAATACTGCAATTTTGCCCCAAAATAAGTGAAATTTCTGCAATTTTGCCCCAAAAGAAGAGAAATTTCTGCCTTTTTGCCCCCAAATAAGGGGAATTTCAGCCTTTTTACCTCAAAATAAAGGGAATTTCTGCATTTTTGCAACAAAATATTAGGAATTTCTGCCTCTTTGCCTTAAAATAAGGAAAATTTCTGCCTTTTTTACCTGTAATAAGTGAAATTTCTGCAATTTTGCCCCAAAATAGGTGAAATTTCTGCAATTTTGCCCCAAATTAAGAGAAATTTCTGGTATTTTGCCTCAAAATAAGTGGAATTTCTTAGTTTTGCCCCATAATAAGGAGAATTTCTGTCTTTTTGCCCCAACATATAGAAAATTTCTGCCTTTTTGCCCCACAATTAGGGGAATTTCTGAAATTTTGCTCCAAAATACGGGGAATTTCTGCCTTTTTGCCCGATAATAAGAAGAATGCATACCTTTTTGCCATTAAAAAGGGAAATTTCCTCATTTTTGCTCCAAAATAAGCGGAATTTCTGATTTTTTGCCTCTAAATAAGTGGAATTTCTGTCTTTTTCCCCCAAAACAAAGGAAATTTCTGTCTTTTTTGCCCCAAAATAAAAAATATTTCTGACTTATTACCCTGAAATAAGTGAAATTTTTTCCATTTTTCCCCAAAATAAGGGAAATTTCTGCCTTTTTGCCCCCAAATAAGGGAAATTTCAGCCTTTTTACCTCAAAATAAGGGGAATTTCTTCCTTTTTGCCCAAAAATAAGGAAAATTTCTGCCCTTTTTCCCTAAAATAAGTGAAATATCTGCAATTTTGCCCCAAAATAAGTGAAATTTCTGCAATTTTGCCCCAAAATAAGGGAAATTTCTGGAATTTTGCCCCAAAATAAGTGGAATTACTGAGTTTTGCCCCAAAATAAGGAGAATTTCTGTCTTTTTGACGTAACATATAGGGAATTTCTGCCTTTTTGCCCCACAATTAGGAAAATTTCTGCAATTTTGCACCAAAATACGGGAATTTCTGCCTTTTTGCCCGAAAATAAGAAGAATGCATACCTTTTTGCCATAAAAAAGGAAATTTCTTCATTTTTGCTCCAAAATAAGGGGAATTTCTGCTTTCTTGTCTCTAAATAAGTGGAATTTCTGTTTTTTTCTCCCAAAACAAAGGGAATTTCTGTCTTTTTGGCCCCAAAATAAAAGAAAATTTCTGACTTATTGCCCTGAAGTAAGTGTAATTTCTGCAATTTTGCCCCAAAATAAGGGAAATTTCTGCCTTTCTGCCCCAAAATAAGGGGAATTTCAGCTATTTTACCTCAAAATAAGGGGAATTTCTTCATTTTTGCCACAAAATATTAGGAATTTCTGCCTTTTTGCCCCAAAAATTAGAAAAATTTCTGCCTTTTTTCCCCGAAATAAGTGAAATTTCTGCAATTTTGCCCCAAAATAAGTGAAATTTCATCAATTTTGCCCAAAAATAAGTGAAATTGCTGCAATTTTGCCCCAAAATACGGGAAATTTCTGGAATTTTGCCCCAAAATATGTGGAATTTCTGATTTTTGCCCTAAAATCCGGAGACTTTTTGTGTTTTTGCCCCAACATATAGAGAATTTCTGCCTTTTTGCCCCACAATTAGGGGAATTCTGCAATTTTGCCCGAAAATAAGGGAAATTTCTGCCTTTTTCTTCCCAAATAAGGGGAATTTCACCCTTTTTACCTCAAAATAAGGGGAGTTTCTGCATTTTTGCCACAAAATATTAGCTATTTTTGCCTTTTTGCCCCAAAATAAGAAAATTTCTCCTTTTTTTTCCTGAAATAAGTGAAATTTCTGCAATTCTGCCCCAAAATAAGTGAAATTTCTGTAATTTTGCCCCCAAATAAGGGAAATTTCTGGAATTTTGCCCCAAAGTAAGTGGAATTTCTGAGTTTTGCCCCAAAATAAAAAGAATTTCTGTGTTTTTACCCTAACATATAGGGAATATTTGACTTTTTGCCCCACAATTAGGGGAATTTCTGCAATTTTCCTCCACAATACGGAGAATTTCTGCCTTTTTGCCCAATAATAAGAAGAATGCATACCTTTTTGCCATAAAAAAAGAAAATTTCTTCATTTTTGCTCCAATATAAAGGGAATTTCTGCTTTTTTGTCTCTAAATAAGTGGAATTTCTCTCTTTTTCCCCTAAAACAATGGGAATTTCTGTCTTTTTTGCCCTAAAATAAAAAAAATTTCTGACTTATTACCCTGAAGTAAGTGAAATTTCTGCAATTTTGCCCCAAAATAAGGGAAATTTCTGCCTTTTTGCCCCCAAATAAGGGGAATTTCAGCCTTTTTACCTCAAAATAAGGGGAATTTCTTCATTTTTGCCACAAAATATTAGGAATTTCTGCCTTTTTGCCCCAAAAATTAGAAAAATTTCTGCCTTTTTCCCCGAAATAAGTGAAATTTCTGCAATTTTGCCCCAAAATAAGTGAAATTTCATCAATTTTGCCCAAAAATAAGTGAAATTGCTGCAATTTTGCCCCAAAATACGGGAAATTTCTGGAATTTTGCCCCAAAATATGTGGAATTTCTGATTTTTGCCCTAAAATCCGGAGACTTTTTGTGTTTTTGCCCCAACATATAGAGAATTTCTGCCTTTTTGCCCCACAATTAGGGGAATTCTGCAATTTTGCCCGAAAATAAGGGAAATTTCTGCCTTTTTCTTCCCAAATAAGGGGAATTTCACCCTTTTTACCTCAAAATAAGGGGAGTTTCTGCATTTTTGCCACAAAATATTAGCTATTTTTGCCTTTTTGCCCCAAAATAAGAAAATTTCTCCTTTTTTTTCCTGAAATAAGTGAAATTTCTGCAATTCTGCCCCAAAATAAGTGAAATTTCTGTAATTTTGCCCCCAAATAAGGGAAATTTCTGGAATTTTGCCCCAAAGTAAGTGGAATTTCTGAGTTTTGCCCCAAAATAAAAAGAATTTCTGTGTTTTTACCCTAACATATAGGGAATATTTGACTTTTTGCCCCACAATTAGGGGAATTTCTGCAATTTTCCTCCACAATACGGAGAATTTCTGCCTTTTTGCCCAATAATAAGAAGAATGCATACCTTTTTGCCATAAAAAAAGAAAATTTCTTCATTTTTGCTCCAATATAAAGGGAATTTCTGCTTTTTTGTCTCTAAATAAGTGGAATTTCTCTCTTTTTCCCCTAAAACAATGGGAATTTCTGTCTTTTTTGCCCTAAAATAAAAAAAATTTCTGACTTATTACCCTGAAGTAAGTGAAATTTCTGCAATTTTGCCCCAAAATAAGGGAAATTTCTGCCTTTTTGCCCCCAAATAAGGGGAATTTCAGCCTTTTTACCTCAAAATAAGGGGAATTTCTGCATTTTTGCAACAAAATATTAGGAATTTCTGCCTTTTTGCCCCAAAATAAGGAAAATTTTTGCCTTTTTTCCTAAAATAAGTGAAATTTCTGCAATTTTGCCCCAAAATAAGGGAAATTACTGCCTTTTTGCCCCCAAATAAGGGGAATTTTAGCCTTTTTACCTCAAAATAAGGGGAATTTCTGCATTTTTGCCACAAAATATTAGGAATTTCTGCCTTTTTGTTCCTAAATAAGAAAATTTCTGCTTTTTTCCCCTGAAATAAGGGAAATTTCTGCAAAATGCCCGAAAATAAGTGTAATTTCTGCACTTTTGCCCCAAAATAAGGGAAATTTCTGCTTTCTTGCCTCTAAATAAGTGGAATTTCTGTCTTTTTCTTTCAAAACAAAGGGAATTTCTGTCTTTATGGCCCCAAAATAAAAGAAAATTTCTGACTTATTGCCCTGAAGTAAGTGTAATTTCTGCAATTTTGCCCTAAAATAAGGGAAATTTCTGCCTTTCTGCCCCCAAATAAGGGGAATTTCAGCCTTTTTACCTCAAAATAAGGGGAATTTTTGCCACAAAATATTAGGAATCTCTGCCTTTTTGCCCCAAAAATTAGAAAAATTTCTGCCTTTTTTCCCTGAAATAAGTGAAATTTCTGCAATTTTGCCCCAAAATAAGTGAAATTTCATCAATTTTGCCCAAAAATAAGTGAAATTTCTGCAATTTTGCCCCAAAATAAGGGAAATTTCTGCCTTTTTGCCCCCAAATAAGGAAAATTTTTGCCTTTTTTCCCTAAAATAAGTGAAATTTCTGCAATTTTGCCCCAAAATAAGGGAAATTACTGCCTTTTTGCCCCCAAATAAGGGGAATTTCAGCCTTTTTATCTCAAAATAAGGGGAATTTCTGCATTTTTGCCACAAAATATTAGGAATTTCTGCCTTTTTGCCCCAAAATAAGGAAAATTTCTGCTTTTTTCCCTGAAATAAGTGAAATTTCTTCAATTTTGCCCCAAAATAAGTGAAATTTCTGCAATTTTTCCCCAAAATAAAAGAAATTTCGGAAATTTCCCCCAAAATAAGTGGAATTTCCGAGTTTTTCCCCAAAATAAAGAGAATTTCTGTCTTTTTGCCCTAACATATAAGGGAATTTCTGCCTTTTTGCCCCACAATTAGGGGAATTTCTGTAATTTTGCTCCAAAATACGAGGAATTTCTGCCTTTTTGCCCGAAAATAAGAAGAATGCATACCTTTTTGCAATAAATAAGGGAAATTTCTTAATTTTTGCTTCAAAATAAGGGGAATTTCTGCTTTTTTGCCTCTAAATAAGTGGAATTTCTGTCTTTTTCCCCCAAAACAAAGAGAATTTATGTATTTTTGCCCCAAAATAAGGAAAAATTCTGACTTATTACCCTGAAGTAAGTGAAATTTCTGCAATTTTGCCCCAAAATAAGGGAAATTTCTCGAATTTTGCCCCAAAATAAGTGGAATTTCTGAGTTTTGCCCCAAAATTATAAGAATTTTTGTCTTTTTGCCCTAACATATAGGGAATTTCTGCCTTTTTGCCCCAGAATTTGGGGAATTTCTGCAATTTTGCTCCTAAATACGGGGAATTTCTGCCTTTTTGCCCGAAAATAAGAAGAATGCATACTTTTTTGCCATAAATAAGGGAAATTTCTTAATTTTTGCTCCAAAATAAGCGGAATTTATGCTTTTTTGCCTCTAAATAAGTGGAATTTCTGTCTTTTTCTCCCAAAACAAAGGGAATTCCTGTCTTTTTTGCCCCAAAATAAGGAAAATTTCTGACTTATTACCCTGAAATAAGTGAAATTTCTGAAATTTTGCCCCAAAATAAGGGAAATTTATGACTTTTGCCCCCAAATATTAGGAATTTCTGCATTTTTGTTCCAAAATAAGAAAATTTCTGCTTTTTTTCCCTGAAATAAGAGAAATTTCTGCAATTTTGCCCCAAAATAAGTGAAATTTCTGCAATTTTGCCCCTAAATAAGGGAAATTTCTGGAATTTTGCCCCAAAATAAGTGGAATTTCTGAGTTTTGCCCCAAAATAAAAAGAATTTCTGTCTTTTTGCCCCAACATATAGAGAATTTATGCCTTTTTGCCCCACAATTAGGGGAATTTCTGCAATTTTGCTCCAAAATACGAAGAATTTCTGCCTTTTTGCCCGAAAATAAGAAGAATGCATACCTTTTTGCCATTAAAAAGGGAAATTTCTTCATTTTTGCTCCAAAATAAGGGGCATTTCTGCTTTTTTGCCTTAAATAAGTGGAATTTCTTTCTTTTTTTCCCAAACAAAGGGAATTTCTGTCTTTTTGTTCCCAAAATAAAAAAAATTTTTGACTAATTACCATGAAGTCAGTGTAATTTTTGCAATTTTGCCCCAAAATAAGGGAAATTTCTGGAATTTTGCCCCAAAGTAAGTTGAATTTCTGAGGTTTGCCCCAAAATAAGGAGAATTTCTGTCTTTTTACCCCAACATATAGAGAATTTCTGCCTTTTGGCCCCATAATTAGGGGAATTTCTGCAATTTTGCCCGAAAATAAGGGAAATTTCTGCCTTTTTGCCCCCAAATAATAGGAATTTCAGCCTTTTTACGTCAATATAAGGGGATTTTCTGCATTTTTGCCACAAAGTATTAGGAATTTCTGCCTTTTTGCCCCAAAATAAAAAAATTTCTGCTTTTTTCCCTGAAATAAGTGAAATTTCTCCAATTTTGTCCCAAAATAAGGGAAATTTCTGCAATTTTCCTCAAAATAAGTTGAATTGGTGAGTTTTGCCCAAAAATAAAAAGAATTTCTGTCTTTTTGCCCCAACATATATGGAATTTTTGCCTTTTTGCCCCACAATTAGGGGAATTTCTGCAATTTTGCCCAAAAATAAGTGAAATTTCTGTCTTTTTGCCCCCAAATAAGGGGAATTTCAGCCTTTTTACCTCAAAATAATGGGGAATTTCTGCTTTTTTGCCACAAAATATTAGGAACTACTGCCTTTTTGCCCCAAAATAAGAAAATTTCTGCTTTTTTTCCCTGAAATAAGTGAAATTTCTGCAATTTTGCCCAAAAATAAGTGAAATTTCTGAGTTTTGCCCCAAAATAAGGAGAATTTCTGTCTTTTTGCCCCAACATGTAGGCAATTTCTGCCTTTTTGCCCCACAATTAGGGGAATTTCTGCAATTTTGCTCCAAAATACGGGGAATTTCTGCCTTTTTGCCCGAAAATAAGAAGAATGCATAACTTTTTGCCATAAAAAAGGGAAATTTCTTCATTTTTGCTCCAAAATAAGGGGAATTTCTGCTTTTTTGCCTCTAAATAAGTGGAAGTTCTGTCTTTTTCTCCCAAAACAAAGAAAATTTCAGGTCTTTTTTGCCCCAAAATAAGGAAAAATTCTGACTTATTACCCTGAAGTAAGTGAAATTTCTGCAATTTTGCCGCAAAATATGGGAAATTTCTGCCTTTTTGCCACCAAATAAGAGGAATTTTAGCCTTTTTACCTCAAAATAAAAGGAATTTTTGCATTTTTGCCACAAAATATTAGGAATTTCTGCCTTTTTGCCCTGAAATAAGGAAAATTTCTGCCTTTTTTCCAAGAAATAAGTGAAATTTCTCCAATTTTGCCACCAAATATATGAAATTTCTGCAATTTTGCCCAAAAATAAGGGAAATTTCTGCAATTTTGCCCCAAAATAACTGAAATTTCTGGAATTTGGCCCCAACATAAGTGGAATTTCTGAGTTTTGCCCCAAAATAAGAAGAATTTCTGTGTTTTTGCCCTAACATATAGGGAATTTCTGCTTTTTGTCCCACAATTAGGGGAATTTCTGCAATTTTGCTCCAAAATACGGGGAATTTCTGCCTATTTGCCCGAAAATAAGAAGAATGCAAACCTTTTTGCCATAAAAAAGGGAAATTTTATCATTTTTGCTACAAAATAAGGGGAATTCCTGCTTGTTTGCCTCTGAATAAGTGCAATTTCTGTCTTTTTCCCCCCAAAAAAAGGTTATTCATGTCTTTTTTGCCCCAATATAGGAAAAATTTCTGACTTATTACCCTGAAATAAGTGAAATTTCTGCAATTTTGCCCCAAAATAAAGGAAATTTCTGGATTTTTGCCCCAAAATAAGTAAAATTTCTGAGTTTTGCCCCAAAATAAGGAGAATTTCTGTCTTTTTGCCCCAACATTTAGGGAATTTTTGCCTTTTTGCCCCACAATTAGGGGAATTTCTGCAATTTTGCTCCAAAATACGGGGAATATCTGCATTATTGCCCGAAAATAAGAAGAATGCATATATTTTTGCCATAAAAAAGGGAAATTTCTTCATTTTTGCTCCAAAATAAGGGAAATTTCTGCTTTTATGCATCTAAATAAGTGGAATTTCTGTCTTTTTCCCCCAAAACAAAGGGAATTCCTGTCTTTTTTGCCCCAAAATAAGAAAATTTCTTATTTATTACCTTGTAATAAGTGAAATTTTGCAATTTTGCCCCAAAATAAGGGAAATTTCTGCCTTTTTGCCCCCAAATAAGGGGAATTTCAGCAATTTTACCTCAAAATGAGGGGAATTTCTGCATTTTTGCCACAAAATATTAGGAATTTCTGCCTTTTTGCCCCAAAATAAGGAAAATTTCTGCCTTTTTTCCCTGAAATAAGTGAAATTTCTGCAATTTTGCCCCAAAATACGGGAAATTTCTGGAATTTTGCTTCAAAATATGTAAAATTTCTGAGTTTTGCCCTAAAATAAGGAGAATTTCTGCCTTTTTGCCCCACAATTAGGGGAATTTCTGCAATTTTGCTCCAAAATACGGGGAATTTCTGCCTTTTTGCCCGAAAACAAGAAGAATGCATACCTTTTTGCCATAAAAAAGGGAAATTTCTTCATTTTTGCTCCAAAATAAGGGGAAGTTCTGCATTTTTTCCCCTAAATATGTGGAATTTCTGTCTTTTTCCCCCAAAACAAAGGGAATTTCTGTCTTTTTGGCCCCAAAATAAAAAAAATTTCTGACTTATTTCCCTGAAGTAAGTGAAAATTCTGCAATTTTGCCCCAAAATAAGGAAAATTTCTGCCTTTTTGCCCCCAAATAAGCGGAAGTTCAGCATTTTTACCTCAAAATTAGGGGAATTTCTGCATTTTTGCCACAAAATATTAGGAATATCTGCCTTTTTGCCCCAAAAATTAGAAAGATTTCTGCCTTTTTTCCCTGAAATAAGTGAAATTTCTGCAATTTTGCCCCAAAATACGGGAAATTTCTGGAATTTTGCTTCAAAATATGTAAAATTTCTGAGTTTTGCCCTAAAATAAGGAGAATTTCTGTCCTTTTGCGCCAACATATAGAGAATTTCTGCTTTTTTGCCCCACAATTAGGGGAATTTCTGCAATTTTGCTCCAAAATACGGGGAATTTCTGCCTTTTTGCACGAAAATAAGAAGAATGCATACCTTTTTGCCATAAAAAATGGAAATTTCTTCATTTTTGCTCCAAAATAAGGGGCATTTCTGCTTTTTTGGCTCTAAATAACTGTAATTTCTGTCTTTTTCCCCCAAAACAAAGAAAATTTTTGTCTTTTTTGCCCCAAAATAAGGAAAATTTCTGACTTATTACCCTGAAGTAAGTGAAAATTCTGCAATTTTGCCCCAAAATAAGGGAAATTTCTGCCTTTTTGCCCCCAAATAAAGAGAATTTCAGCCTTTTTACCTCAAAATAAGGGGAATTTCTGCAATTTTGCCGCAATATATTAGGAATATCTGCCTTTTTGCCCCAAAAATTAGAAAGATTTCTGCCTTTTTTCCCTGAAATAAGTGAAATTTCTGCAATTTTGCCCCAAAATACGGGAAATTTCTGCTTTTTTGCCCGAAAATAAGAAGAATGCATACCTTTTTGCCATAAAAAAGGGAAATTTCTTCATTTTTGCTCCAAAATAAGGGGAATTTCTGCATTTCTGCATCTAAAAAAGTGGAATTTCTGTCTTTTTCCCCCAAAACAAAAGGAATTTTTGCATTTTTTGCCCCAAAATAAGGAAAAATTCTGACTTATTACCCTGAAGGAAGTGAAATTTCTGCAATTTTGCCCCAAAATATGAAAAATTTCTGCCTTTTTGCCCCCAAATAAGGAAAATTTCAGCCTTTTTACCTCAAAATAATGGGAATTTCTGCACTTTTGCCACAAAATATTGGGAATTTCTGCCTTTTTGCCCTAAAATAAAGAAAATTTCTGCCTTTTTTCCCTGAAATAAGTAAAATCTCTGCAATTTTGCCACAAAATAAGTGAAATTTCTGCAATTTTGCCCCAAAATAAGGGAAATTTCTGGAATTTTGCCCCAAAATAAGTGGAATTTCTGAGTTTTGCCCCAAAATAAGGAGAATTTCTGTCTTTTTGCCCTAACATATAGGGAATTTCTGCCTTTTTGCCCCACAATTAGGGGAATTTCTGCAATTTTGCTCCAAAATACGGGGAATTTCTGCCTTTTTGCCTGTAAATAAGAAGAATTCATACCTTTTTGACATAAAATAGGGAAATTTCTTCATTTTTCTCCAAAATAAGTGGAATTTTTGCTTTTTTGGCTCTAAATAAGTGTAATTTCTGTCTTTTTCCCCCAAAACAAAGAAAATTTTTATCTTTTTTGCCATAAAATAAGGAAAATTTCTGCCTTTTTCCCTGAAATAAGTGAAATTTCTGCAATTTTGCCCCAAAATAAGTGAAATTTCTCCAATTTTGCCCCAAATTAAGGGAAATTTCTGCAATTTTGCCCCCAAATAAGGAAAATTTCTGGAATTTTGCCCCAAAATAAGTGGAATTTCTGAGTTTTGGCCCAAAATAAGGAGATTTTCTGTCTTTTTGCCCCAACATATAGAGAATTTCTGCCTTTTTGCCCCATAATTAGGGGAATTTCTGCAATTTTGCCCGAAAATAAGGGAAATTTCTGCCTTTTTGCCCCCAAATAATAGGAATTTCAGCCTTTTTACCTTAAAATAAGGGGAATTTCTGCATTTTTGCCACAAAGTATTAGGAATTTCTGCCTTTTTGCCCCAAAATAAGAAAATTTCTGCTTTTTTCCCCTGAAATAAGTGAAATTTCTTCAATTTTGCCCCAAAATAAGTGAAATTTCTGCAATTTTGCCCCAAAATAAGGGAAATTTCTGGAATTTTGCCCCAAAGTAAGTTTAATTTCTGAGTTTTGCCCCAAAATAAGGAGAATTTCTGTCTTTTTGCCCCAACATATATAGAATTTTTGCGTTTTTGCCCCACAATTAGGGGAATTTCTGCAATTTTGCTCCAAAATACGGGGAATTTCTGCCTTTTTGCCCGAAAATAAGAAGAATGCATACCTTTTTGCCATAAAAAAGGGAAATTTCTTCATTTTTGCTCCAAAATAAAGGGAATTTCTGCTTTTTGCCTCTAAATAAGTGGAATTTCTGTCTTTTTCCCCAAAAACAAAGTGAATTTCTGTCTTTTATGCCCCAAAATAAAAAAATTTCTGACTTATTACCCTGAAGTAAGTGAAATTTCTGCAATTTTGCCCCAAAATAAGGGAAATTTCTTTCTTCTTGCCCCCAAGTAAGGGGAATTTCAGCCTCTTTACCTCAAAATAAGAGATATTTCTGCATTTTTTCCACAAAATATTAGTAATTTCTGCCTTTTTGCCCCAAAATAAGGAAAATTTCTGCCTTTTTTCCCTGAAATAAGTGAAATTTCTGCAATTTTGCCCCAAAATAAGTGAAATTTCTGCAATTTTGCCCCAAATTAAGTAAAATTTCTGCAATTTTGCCCCCAAAGAGGGGAAATTTCTGGAATTTTGCCCCAAAATAAGTGGAATTTCTTAGTTTTGCCCCAAAATAGAAATAATTTCTGTCTTTTGCCCCAACATAGACGGAATTTGTGCATTTTTGCCCCACAATTAGGGGAATTTCTGCAATTTTGCTCCAAAATACGGGGAATTTCTGCTTTTTTGCCAGATAATAAAAAGAATGTATACCTTATGCCACAAAAAAGAGAAATTCCTTCATTTTTGCTTCAAAATAAGAGGAAATTCTGCCTTTCTACCTCAAAATAAGTGAAATTTCTGCCTTTTTACCCAAAAATAAATGAAATTTCTGTCTTTTTGCTTCAACATAGAGTGAATTTCTGTCATTTTGCCCCATAATTAGGGGAATTTCTGCAATTTTGCTCCAAAATACGGGGAATTTCTGCCTTTTTGCCCGAAAATAAGAAGAATGCATACCTTTTTGCCATAAAAAAGGGAAATTTCTTCATTTTTGCTCCAAAATAAGGGGAATTTCTGCTTTTTTGGCTCTAAATAAGTGTAATTTCTGTCTTTTTCCCCCAAAACAAAGAAAATTTTTGTCTTTTTTGCCCCAAAATAAGGAAAATTTCTGACTTATTACCCTGAAGTAAGTGAAAATTCTGCAATTTTGCCCCAAAATAAGGGAAATTTCTGCCTTTTTGCCCCCAAGTAAGGGGAATTTCAGCCTTTTTACCTCAAAATAAGGGGAATTTCTGCATTTTTGCCACAATTTATTAGGAATATCTGCCTTTTTGCCTTAAAATTAGAAAGTTTTCTGCCTATTTTCCCTGAAATAAGTGAAATTTCTGCAATTTTGCCCCAAAATACGGGAAATTTCTGGAATTTTGCTTCAAAATATGTAAAATTTCTGAGTTTTGCCCTAAAATAAGGAGAATTTCTGTCTTTTTGCGCCAACATATAGAGAATTTCTGACTTTTTGCCCCACAATTAGGGGAATTTCTGCAATTTTGCTCCAAAATACGGAGAATTTCTGCCTTTTTGCCCGAAAATAAGAAGAATGCATAACTTTTTGCCATAAAAAAGGGAAATTTCTTCATTTTTGCTCCAAAATAAGGGGAATTTCTGCATTTTTTCTTCTAAATATGTGGAATTTATGTCTTTTCCCCCCCCAAAAAAAGTGAATTTCTGTTATTTTGGCCCCAAAATAAAAAAAAATTTTGACTTATTACTCTGAAGTAAGTGAAAATTCTGCAATTTTGCCCCAAAATAAGGGAAATTTCTGCCTTTCTGCCCCCAAATAAGGGGAATTTCAGCCTTTTTACCTCAAAATAAGGGGAATTTCTGCATTTTTGCCACAAAATATTAGGAATATCTGCCTTTTTGCCCCAAAATTAGAAAGATTTCTGCCTTTTTTCCCTGAAATAAGTGAAATTTCTGCAATTTTGCCCCAAAATACGGGAAATTTCTGGAATTTTGCTTCAGAATATGTAAAATTTCTGAGTTTTGCCCTAAAATAAGGAGAATTTCTGTATTTTTGCGCCAACATATAGAGAATTTCTGCCTTTTTGCCCCACAATTAGGGGAATTTCTGCAATTTTGCTACAAAATACGGGGAATTTCTGCCTTTTTGCCCGAAAATAAGAAGAATGCATACCTTTTTGCCATAAAAAAGGGAAATTTCTTCATTTTTGCTCCAAAATAAGGGGAATTTCTGCTTTTTTCGCTCTAAATAAGTGTAATTTCTGTCTTTTTCCCCCAAAACAAAGAAAATTTTTGTCTTTTTTGCCATAAAATAAGGAAAATTTCTGCCTTTTTCCCTGAAATAAGTGAAATTTCTGCAATTTTGCCCCAAAATAAGTGAAATTTCTCCAATTTTGCTCCAAAATAAGGGAAATTTCTGCAATTTTGCCCCCAAATAAGGAAAATTTCTGGAATTTTGCCCCAAAATAAGTGGAATTTCTGAGTTTTGCCCCAAAATAAGGAGAATTTCTGTCTTTTTGCCCCAACATATAGAGAATTTCTGCCTTTTTGCCCCATAATGAGGGGAATTTCTGCAATTTTGCCCGAAAATAAGGGAAATTTCTGCCTTTTTGCCCCCAAATAATAGGAATTTCCGCCTTTTTACCTCAAAATAAGGGGAATTTCTGCATTTTTGCCACAAAGTATTAGGAATTTTTGCCTTTTTGCCCCAAAATAAGAAAATTTCTGCTTTTTTTCCCTGAAATAAGTGAAATTTCTTCAATTTTGACCCAAAATAAGTGAAATTTCTGCAATTTTGCCCCAAAATAAGGGAAATTTCTGGAATTTTGCCCCAAAGTAAGTTTAATTTCTGAGTTTTGCCCCAAAATAAGGAGAATTTCTGTCTTTTTGCCCCAACATATATGGAATTTTTGCGTTTTTGCCCCACAATTAGGGGAATATCTGCAATTTTGCTCCAAAATACGGGGAATTTCTGCCTTTTTGCCCAAAAATAAGAAGAATGCATAACTTTTTGCCATAAAAAAGGGAAATTTTTTCATTTTTGCTCCAAAATAAAGGGAATTTCTGCTTTTATGCCTCTAAATAAGTGGAATTTCTGTCTTTTTCCCCCAAAACAAAGGGAATTTCTGTCTTTTATGCCCCAAAATAAAAAAATTTCTGATTTATTACCCTGAAGTAAGTGAAATTTCTGCTATTTTGCCCCAAAATAAGAGAAATTTCTTCCTTTTTGCCCCCAAGTAAGGGGAATTTCAGCCTTTTTACCCCAAAATAAGAGATATTTCTTTATTTTTTCCACAAAATATTAGGAATTTCTGCCTTTTTGCCCCAAAATAAGGAAAATTTCTGCTTTTTTCCCTGAAATAAGTGAAATTTCTTCAATTTTGCCCCAAAATAAGTGAAATTTCTGCAATTTTTCCCCAAAATAAAAGAAATTTCGGAAATTTCCCCCAAAGTAAGTGGAATTTCCGAGTTTTTCCCCAAAATAAAGAGAATTTCTGTCTTTTTGCCCTAACATATAAGGGAATTTCTGCCTTTTTGCCCCACAATTAGGGGAATTTCTGTAATTTTGCTCCAAAATACGAGGAATTTCTGCCTTTTTGCCCGAAAATAAGAAGAATGCATACCTTTTTGCAATAAATAAGGGAAATTTCTTAATTTTTGCTTCAAAATAAGGGGAATTTCTGCTTTTTTGCCTCTAAATAAGTGGAATTTCTGTCTTTTTCCCCCAAAACAAAGAGAATTTATGTATTTTTGCCCCAAAATAAGGAAAAATTCTGACTTATTACCCTGAAGTAAGTGAAATTTCTGCAATTTTGCCCCAAAATAAGGGAAATTTCTCGAATTTTGCCCCAAAATAAGTGGAATTTCTGAGTTTTGCCCCAAAATTATAAGAATTTTTGTCTTTTTGCCCTAACATATAGGGAATTTCTGCCTTTTTGCCCCAGAATTTGGGGAATTTCTGCAATTTTGCTCCTAAATACGGGGAATTTCTGCCTTTTTGCCCGAAAATAAGAAGAATGCATAATTTTTTGCCATAAATAAGGGAAATTTCTTAATTTTTGCTCCAAAATAAGCGGAATTTATGCTTTTTTGCCTCTAAATAAGTGGAATTTCTGTCTTTTTCTCCCAAAACAAAGGGAATTCCTGTCTTTTTTGCCCCAAAATAAGGAAAATTTCTGACTTATTACCCTGAAATAAGTGAAATTTCTGAAATTTTGCCCCAAAATAAGGGAAATTTATGACTTTTGCCCCCAAATATTAGGAATTTCTGCATTTTTGTTCCAAAATAAGAAAATTTCTGCTTTTTTTCCCTGAAATAAGAGAAATTTCTGCAATTTTGCCCCAAAATAAGTGAAATTTCTGCAATTTTGCCCCAAAATAAGGGAAATTTCTGGAATTTTGCCCCAAAATAAGTGGAATTTCTGAGTTTTGCCCCAAAATAAAAAGAATTTCTGTCTTTTTGCCCCAACATATAGAGAATTTATGCCTTTTTGCCCCACAATTAGGGGAATTTCTGCAATTTTGCTCCAAAATACGAAGAATTTCTGCCTTTTTGCCCGAAAATAAGAAGAATGCATACCTTTTTGCCATTAAAAAGGGAAATTTCTTCATTTTTGCTCCAAAATAAGGGGCATTTCTGCTTTTTTGCCTTTAAATAAGTGGAATTTCTTTCTTTTTTTCCCAAACAAAGGGAATTTCTGTCTTTTTGTTCCCAAAATAAAAAAAATTTCTGACTAATTACCATGAAGTCAGTGTAATTTTTGCAATTTTGCCCCAAAATAAGGGAAATTTCTGGAATTTTGCCCCAAAGTAAGTTGAATTTCTGAGGTTTGCCCCAAAATAAGGAGAATTTCTGTCTTTTTACCCCAACATATAGAGAATTTCTGCCTTTTGGCCCCATAATTAGGGGAATTTCTGCAATTTTGCCCGAAAATAAGGGAAATTTCTGCCTTTTTGCCCCCAAATAATAGGAATTTCAGCCTTTTTACATCAAAATAAGGGGATTTTCTGCATTTTTGCCACAAAGTATTAGGAATTTCTGCCTTTTTGCCCCAAAATAAAAAAATTTCTGCTTTTTTCCCTGAAATAAGTGAAATTTCTCCAATTTTGTCCCAAAATAAGGGAAATTTCTGCAATTTTCCTCAAAATAAGTTGAATTGGTGAGTTTTGCCCAAAAATAAAAAGAATTTCTGTCTTTTTGCCCCAAAATATATGGAATTTTTGCCTTTTTGCCCCACAATTAGGGGAATTTCTGCAATTTTGCCCAAAAATAAGTGAAATTTCTGTCTTTTTGCCCCCAAATAAGGGGAATTTCAGCCTTTTTACCTCAAAATAATGGGGAATTTCTGCTTTTTTGCCACAAAATATTAGGAACTACTGCCTTTTTGCCCCAAAATAAGAAAATTTCTGCTTTTTTTCCCTGAAATAAGTGAAATTTCTGCAATTTTGCCCAAAAATAAGTGAAATTTCTGAGTTTTGCCCCAAAATAAGGAGAATTTCTGTCTTTTTGCCCCAACATGTAGGCAATTTCTGCCTTTTTGCCCCACAATTAGGGGAATTTCTGCAATTTTGCTCCAAAATACGGGGAATTTCTGCCTTTTTGCCCGAAAATAAGAAGAATGCATAACTTTTTGCCATAAAAAAGGGAAATTTCTTCATTTTTGCTCCAAAATAAGGGGAATTTCTGCTTTTTTGCCTCTAAATAAGTGGAAGTTCTGTCTTTTTCTCCCAAAACAAAGAAAATTTCAGGTCTTTTTTGCCCCAAAATAAGGAAAAATTCTGACTTATTACCCTGAAGTAAGTGAAATTTCTGCAATTTTGCCGCAAAATATGGGAAATTTCTGCCTTTTTGCCACCAAATAAGAGGAATTTTAGCCTTTTTACCTCAAAATAAAAGGAATTTTTGCATTTTTGCCACAAAATATTAGGAATTTCTGCCTTTTTGCCCTGAAATAAGGAAAATTTCTGCCTTTTTTCCAAGAAATAAGTGAAATTTCTCCAATTTTGCCACCAAATATGTGAAATTTCTGCAATTTTGCCCAAAAATAAGGGAAATTTCTACAATTTTGCCCCAAAATAACTGAAATTTCTGGAATTTGGCCCCAACATAAGTGGAATTTCTGAGTTTTGCCCCAAAATAAGGAGAATTTCTGTGTTTTTGCCCTAACATATAGGGAATTTCTGCTTTTTGTCCCACAATTAGGGGAATTTCTGCAATTTTGCTCCAAAATACGGGGAATTTCTGCCTATTTCCCCGAAAATAAGAAGAATGCAAAACTTTTTGCCATAAAAAAGGGAAATTTTATCATTTTTGCTACAAAATAAGGGGAATTCCTGCTTGTTTGCCTCTGAATAAGTGCAATTTCTGTCTTTTTCCCCCCAAAAAAAGGTTATTCATGTCTTTTTTGCCCCAATATAGGAAAAATTTCTGACTTATTACCCTGAAATAAGTGAAATTTCTGCAATTTTGCCCCAAAATAAAGGAAATTTCTGGATTTTTGCCCCAAAATAAGTAAAATTTCTGAGTTTTGCCCCAAAATAAGAAGAATTTCTGTCTTTTTGCCCCAACATTTAGGGAATTTTTGCCTTTTTGCCCCACAATTAGGGGAATTTCTGCAATTTTGCTCCAAAATACGGGGAATATCTGCATTATTGCCCGAAAATAAGAAGAATGCATATATTTTTGCCATAAAAAAGGGAAATTTCTTCATTTTTGCTCCAAAATAAGGGAAATTTCTGCTTTTATGCGTCTAAATAAGTGGAATTTCTGTCTTTTTCCCCCAAAACAAAGGGAATTCCTGTCTTTTTTGCCCCAAAATAAGAAAATTTCTTATTTATTACCTTGTAATAAGTGAAATTTCGCAATTTTGCCCCAATATAAGGGAAATTTCTGCCTTTTTGCCCCCAAATAAGGGGAATTTCAGCAATTTTACCTCAAAATGAGGGGAATTTCTGCATTTTTGCCACAAAATATTAGGAATTTCTGCCTTTTTGCCCCAAAATAAGGAAAATTTCTGCCTTTTTTTCCTGTAATAAGTAAAATTTCTGCAATTTTGCCCCAAAATAAGTGATATTTCTGCAATTTTGCCCCAAAATAAGGAAATTTCTGGAATTTTGCCCCAAAATAAGTGGAATTTCTGAGTTTTGCCCCAAAATAAGAAGAATTTCTGTCTTTTTGCCCTAACATATAGGGAATTCTGCCTTTTTGCCCCACATTTAGGGGAATTTCTGCAATTTTGCTCCAAAATACGGGGAATTTCTGCCTTTTTGCCCGAAAATAAGAAGAATGCATAACTTTTTGCCATAAAAAAGGGAAATTTCTTCATTTTTACTCCAAAATAAGGGGAATTTCTGCATTTTTTCCTCTAAATATGTGGAATTTCTGTCTTTTTCCCCCAAAACAAAGGGAATTTCTGTCTTTTTGGCCCCAAAATAAAAAAAATTTCTGACTTATTACCCTGAAGTAAGTGAAAATTCTGCAATTTTGACCCAAAATAAGGGAAATTTCTGCCTTTTTGCCCCCAAATAAGGGGAATTTCAGCCTTTTTACCTCAAAATAAGGGGAATTTCTGCATTTTTGCCACAAAATATTAGGAATATCTGCCTTTTTGCCCCCAAAATTAGAAAGATTTCTGCCTTTTTTCCCTGAAATAAGTGAAATTTCTGCAATTTTGCCCCAAAATAAGGGAAATTTCTGGAATTTTGCCAAAAATAAGTGGAATTTCTGAGTTTTTCCCCAAAATAAGGAGAATTTCTGTCTTTTTGCGCCAACATATAGAGAATTTCTGCGTTTTTGCCCCACAATTAGGGGAATTTCTGCAATTTTGCTCCAAAATATGGGGAATTTCTGCCTTTTTGACTGAAAATGAGAAGAATGCATAACTTTTTGCCATAAAAAAGGGAAATTTTTTCATTTTTGCTCCAAAATAAGGGGAATTTCTGCATTTCTGCATCTAAAAAAGTGGAATTTCTGTCTTTTTCCCCCAAAACAAAAGGAATTTTTGCATTTTTTGCCCCAAAATAAGGAAAAATTCTGACTTATTACCCTGAAGGAAGTGAAATTTCTGCAATTTTGCCCCAAAATATGAAAAATTTCTGCCTTTTTGCCCCCAAATAAGGAAAATTTCAGCCTTTTTACCTCAAAATAATGGGAATTTCTGCACTTTTGCCACAAAATATTAGGAATTTCTGCCTTTTTGCCCTAAAATAAAGAAAATTTCTGCCTTTTTTCCCTGAAATAAGTGAAATCTCTGCAATTTTGCCACAAAATAAGTGAAATTTCTGCAATTTTGCCCCAAAATAAGGGAAATTTCTGCAATTTTGCCCCAAAATAAGGGAAATTTCTGGAATTTTGCCCCAAAATAAGTGGAATTTCTGAGTTTTGCCCCAAAATAAGGAGAATTTCTGTCTTTTTGCCCTAACATATAGGGAATTTCTGCCTTTTTGCCCCACAATTAGGGGAATTTCTGCAATTTTGCTACAAAATACGGGGAATTTCTGCCTTTTTGCCTGTAAATAAGAAGAATTCATACCTTTTTGCCATAAAATAGGGAAATTTCTTCATTTTTCTCCAAAATAAGGGGAATTTTTGCTTTTTTGGCTCTAAATAAGTGTAATTTCTGTCTTTTTCCCCCAAAACAAAGAAAATTTTTATCTTTTTTGCCATAAAATAAGGAAAATTTCTGCCTTTTTCCCTGAAATAAGTGAAATTTCTGCAATTTTGCCCCAAAATAAGTGAAATTTCTCCAATTTTGCCCCAAAATAAGGGAAATTTCTGCAATTTTGCCCCCAAATAAGGGAAATTTCTGGAATTTTGCCCCAAAATAAGTGGAATTTCTGAGTTTTGGCCCAAAATAAGGAGATTTTCTGTCTTTTTGCCCCAACATATAGAGAATTTCTGCCTTTTTGCCCCATAATTAGGGGAATTTCTGCAATTTTGCCCGAAAATAAGGGAAATTTCTGCCTTTTTGCCCCCAAATAATAGGAATTTCAGCCTTTTTACCTTAAAATAAGGGGAATTTCTGCATTTTTGCCACAAAGTATTAGGAATTTCTGCCTTTTTGCCCCAAAATAAGAAAATTTCTGCTTTTTTCCCCTGAAATAAGTGAAATTTCTTCAATTTTTCCCCAAAATAAGTGAAATTTCTGCAATTTTGCCCCAAAATAAGGGAAATTTCTGGAATTTTGCCCCAAAGTAAGTTTAATTTCTGAGTTTTGCCCCAAAATAAGGAGAATTTCTGTCTTTTTGCCCCAACATATATAGAATTTTTGCGTTTTTGCCCCACAATTAGGGGAATTTCTGCAATTTTGCTCCAAAATACGGGGAATTTCTGCCTTTTTGCCCGAAAATAAGAAGAATGCATACCTTTTTGCCATAAAAAAGGGAAATTTCTTCATTTTTGCTCCAAAATAAAGGGAATTTCTGCTTTTTGCCTCTAAATAAGTGGACTTTCTGTCTTTTTCCCCAAAAACAAAGTGAATTTCTGTCTTTTATGCCCCAAAATAAAAAAATTTCTGACTTATTACCCTGAAGTAAGTGAAATTTCTGCAATTTTGCCCCAAAATAAGGGAAATTTCTTTCTTCTTGCCCCCAAGTAAGGGGAATTTCAGCCTCTTTACCTCAAAATAAGAGATATTTCTGCATTTTTTCCACAAAATATTAGTAATTTCTGCCTTTTTGCCCCAAAATAAGGAAAATTTCTGCCTTTTTTCCCTGAAATAAGTGAAATTTCTGCAATTTTGCCCCAAAATAAGTGAAATTTCTGCAATTTTGCCCCAAATTAAGTAAAATTTCTGCAATTTTGCCCCCAAAGAAGGGAAATTTCTGGAATTTTGCCCCAAAATAAGTGGAATTTCTGAGTTTTGCCCCAAAATAGAAATAATTTCTGTCTTTTGCCCCAACATAGACGGAATTTGTGCATTTTTGCCCCACAATTAGGGGAATTTCTGCAATTTTGCTCCAAAATACGGGGAATTTCTGCTTTTTTGCCAGATAATAAAAAGAATGTATACCTTATGCCACAAAAAAGAGAAATTCCTTCATTTTTGCTTCAAAATAAGAGGAAATTCTGCCTTTCTACCTCAAAATAAGTGAAATTTCTGCCTTTTTACCCAAAAATAAACGAAATTTCTGTCTTTTTGCTTCAACATAGAGAGAATTTCTGTCATTTTGCCCCATAATTAGGGGAATTTCTGCAATTTTGCTCCAAAATACGGGGAATTTCTGCCTTTTTGCCCGAAAATAAGAAGAATGCATACCTTTTTGCCATAAAAAAGGGAAATTTCTTCATTTTTGCTCCAAAATAAGGGGAATTTCTGCTTTTTTGGCTCTAAATAAGTATAATTTCTGTCTTTTTCCCCCAAAACAAAGAAAATTTTTGTCTTTTTTGCCCCAAAATAAGGAAAATTTCTGACTTATTACCCTGAAGTAAGTGAAAATTCTGCAATTTTGCCCCAAAATAAGGGAAATTTCTGCCTTTTTGCCCCCAAGTAAGGGGAATTTCAGCCTTTTTACCTCAAAATAAGGGGAATTTCTGCATTTTTGCCACAATTTATTAGGAATATCTGCCTTTTTGCCTTAAAATTAGAAAGTTTTCTGCCTATTTTCCCTGAAATAAGTGAAATTTCTGCAATTTTGCCACAAAATAAGTGAAATTTCTGCAATTTTGCCCCAAAATAAGGGAAATTTCTGCAATTTTGCCCCCAAATAAGGGAAATTTCTGGAATTTTGCCCCAAAATAAGTGGAATTTCTGAGTTTTGCCCCAAAATAAGGAGAATTTCTGTCTTTTTGCCCTAACATATAGGGAATTTCTGCCTTTTTGCCCCACAATTAGGGGAATTTCTGCAATTTTGCTCCAAAATACGGGGAATTTCTGCCTTTTTGCTTGTAAATAAGAAGAATTCATACCTTTTTGCCATAAAATAGGGAAATTTCTTCATTTTTCTCCAAAATAAGGGGAATTTTTGCTTTTTTGGCTCTAAATAAGTGTAATTTCTGTCTTTTTCCCCCAAAACAAAGAAAATTTTTATCTTTTTTGCCATAAAATAAGGAAAATTTCTGCCTTTTTCCCTGAAATAAGTGAAATTTCTGCAATTTTGCCCCAAAATAAGTGAAATTTCTCCAATTTTGCCCCAAAATAAGGGAAATTTCTGCAATTTTGCCCCCAAATAAGGGAAATTTCTGGAATTTTGCCCCAAAATAAGTGGAATTTCTGAGTTTTGGCCCAAAATAAGGAGATTTTCTGTCTTTTTGCCCCAACATATAGAGAATTTCTGCCTTTTTGCCCCATAATTAGGGGAATTTCTGCAATTTTGCTTGAAAATAAGGGAAATTTCTGCCTTTTTGCCCCCAAATAATAGGAATTTCAGCCTTTTTACCTTAAAATAAGGGGAATTTCTGCATTTTTGCCACAAAGTATTAGGAATTTCTGCCTTTTTGCCCCAAAATAAGAAAATTTCTGCTTTTTTCCCCTGAAATAAGTGAAATTTCTTCAATTTTGCCCCAAAATAAGTGAAATTTCTGCAATTTTGCCCCAAAATAAGGGAAATTTCTGGAATTTTGCCCCAAAGTAAGTTTAATTTCTGAGTTTTGCCCCAAAATAAGGAGAATTTCTGTCTTTTTGCCCCAACATATATAGAATTTTTGCGTTTTTGCCCCACAATTAGGGGAATTTCTGCAATTTTGCTCCAAAATACGGGGAATTTCTGCCTTTTTGCCCGAAAATAAGAAGAATGCATACCTTTTTGCCATAAAAAAGGGAAATTTCTTCATTTTTGCTCCAAAATAAAGGGAATTTCTGCTTTTTGCCTCTAAATAAGTGGACTTTCTGTCTTTTTCCCCAAAAACAAAGTGAATTTCTGTCTTTTATGCCCCAAAATAAAAAAATTTCTGACTTATTACCCTGAAGTAAGTGAAATTTCTGCAATTTTGCCCCAAAATAAGGGAAATTTCTTTCTTCTTGCCCCCAAGTAAGGGGAATTTCAGCCTCTTTACCTCAAAATAAGAGATATTTCTGCATTTTTTCCACAAAATATTAGTAATTTCTGCCTTTTTGCCCCAAAATAAGGAAAATTTCCGCCTTTTTTCCCTGAAATAAGTGAAATTTCTGCAATTTTGCCCCAAAATAAGTGAAATTTCTGCAATTTTGCCCCAAATTAAGTAAAATTTCTGCAATTTTGCCCCCAAAGAAGGGAAATTTCTGGAATTTTGCCCCAAAATAAGTGGAATTTCTGAGTTTTGCCCCAAAATAGAAATAATTTCTGTCTTTTGCCCCAACATAGACGGAATTTGTGCATTTTTGCCCCACAATTAGGGGAATTTCTGCAATTTTGCTCCAAAATACGGGGAATTTCTGCTTTTTTGCCAGATAATAAAAAGAATGTATACCTTATGCCACAAAAAAGAGAAATTCCTTCATTTTTGCTTCAAAATAAGAGGAAATTCTGCCTTTCTACCTCAAAATAAGTGAAATTTCTGCCTTTTTACCCAAAAATAAACGAAATTTCTGTCTTTTTGCTTCAACATAGAGAGAATTTCTGTCATTTTGCCCCATAATTAGGGGAATTTCTGCAATTTTGCTCCAAAATACGGGGAATTTCTGCCTTTTTGCCCGAAAATAAGAAAAATGCATAACTTTTTGCCATAAAAAAGGGAAATTTCTTCATTTTTGCTCCAAAATAAGGGGAATTTCTGCTTTTTTGGCTCTAAATAAGTGTAATTTCTGTCTTTTTCCCCCAAAACAAAGAAAATTTTTGTCTTTTTTGCCCCAAAATAAGGAAAATTTCTGACTTATTACCCTGAAGTAAGTGAAAATTCTGCAATTTTGCCCCAAAATAAGGGAAATTTCTGCCTTTTTGCCCCCAAGTAAGGGGAATTTCAGCCTTTTTACCTCAAAATAAGGGGAATTTCTGCATTTTTGCCACAATTTATTAGGACTATCTGCCTTTTTGCCTTAAAATTAGAAAGTTTTCTGCCTATTTTCCCTGAAATAAGTGAAATTTCTGCAATTTTGCCCCAAAATACGGGAAATTTCTGGAATTTTGCTTCAAAATATGTAAAATTTCTGAGTTTTGCCCTAAAATAAGGAGAATTTCTGTCTTTTTGCGCCAACATATAGAGAATTTCTGACTTTTTGCCCCACAATTAGGGGAATTTCTGCAATTTTGCTCCAAAATACGGAGAATTTCTGCCTTTTTGCCCGAAAATAAGAAGAATGCATAACTTTTTGCCATAAAAAAGGGAAATTTCTTCATTTTTGCTCCAAAATAAGGGGAATTTCTGCATTTTTTCTTCTAAATATGTGGAATTTATGTCTTTTCCCCCCCCAAAAAAAGTGAATTTCTGTTATTTTGGCCCCAAAATAAAAAAAAATTTTGACTTATTACTCTGAAGTAAGTGAAAATTCTGCAATTTTGCCCCAAAATAAGGGAAATTTCTGCCTTTCTGCCCCCAAATAAGGGGAATTTCAGCCTTTTTACCTCAAAATAAGGGGAATTTCTGCATTTTTGCCACAAAATATTAGGAATATCTGCCTTTTTGCCCCAAAATTAGAAAGATTTCTGCCTTTTTTCACTGAAATAAGTGAAATTTCTGCAATTTTGCCCCAAAATACGGGAAATTTCTGGAATTTTGCTTCAGAATATGTAAAATTTCTGAGTTTTGCCCTAATATAAGGAGAATTTCTGTATTTTTGCGCCAACATATAGAGAATTTCTGCCTTTTTGCCCCACAATTAGGGGAATTTCTGCAATTTTGCTACAAAATATGGGGAATTTCTGCCTTTTTGCCCGAAAATAAGAAGAATGCATACCTTTTTGCCATAAAAAAGGGAAATTTCTTCATTTTTGCTCCAAAATAAGGGGAATTTCTGCTTTTTTCGCTCTAAATAAGTGTAATTTCTGTCTTTTTCCCCCAAAACAAAGAAAATTTTTGTCTTTTTTGCCATAAAATAAGGAAAATTTCTGCCTTTTTCCCTGAAATAAGTGAAATTTCTGCAATTTTGCCCCAAAATAAGTGAAATTTCTCCAATTTTGCTCCAAAATAAGGGAAATTTCTGCAATTTTGCCCCCAAATAAGGAAAATTTCTGGAATTTTGCCCCAAAATAAGTGGAATTTCTGAGTTTTGCCCAAAAATAAGGAGAATTTCTGTCTTTTTGCCCCAACATATAGAGAATTTCTGCCTTTTTGCCCCATAATGAGGGGAATTTCTGCAATTTTGCCCGAAAATAAGGGAAATTTCTGCCTTTTTGCCCCCAAATAATAGGAATTTCAGCCTTTTTACCTCAAAATAAGGGGAATTTCTGCATTTTTGCCACAAAGTATTAGGAATTTTTGCCTTTTTGCCCCAAAATAAGAAAATTTCTGCTTTTTTTCCCTGAAATAAGTGAAATTTCTTCAATTTTGACCCAAAATAAGTGAAATTTCTGCAATTTTGCCCCAAAATAAGGGAAATTTCTGGAATTTTGCCCCAAAGTAAGTTTAATTTCTGAGTTTTGCCCCAAAATAAGGAGAATTTCTGTCTTTTTGCCCCAACATATATGGAATTTTTGCGTTTTTGCCTCACAATTAGGGGAATATCTGCAATTTTGCTCCAAAATACGGGGAATTTCTGCCTTTTTGCCCGAAAATAAGAAGAATGCATACCTTTTTGCCATAAAAAAGGGAAATTTCTTCATTTTTGCTCCAAAATAAAGGGAATTTCTGCTTTTATGCCTCTAAATAAGTGGAATTTCTGTCTTTTTCCCCAAAAACAAAGGGAATTTCTGTCTTTTATGCCCCAAAATAAAAAAATTTCTGATTTATTACCCTGAAGTAAGTGAAATTTCTGCTATTTTGCCACAAAATAAGAGAAATTTCTTCCTTTTTGCCCCCAAGTAAAGGGGAATTTCAGCCTTTTTACCCCAAAATAAGAGATATTTCTTTATTTTTTCCACAAAATATTAGGAATTTCTGCCTTTTTGCCCCAAAATAAGGAAAATTTCTGTCTTTTTTCCCTGAAATAAGTGAAATTTCTGCAATTTTGTACCAAAATAAGTGAAATTTCTGCAATTTTGCCCCAAATTAAGTAAAATTTCTGCAATTTTGCCCCAAAAGAAGGGAAATTTCTGGAATTTTGCCCCAAAATAAGTGGAATTTCTGAGTTTTGCCCCAAAATAGAAATAATTTCTGTCTTTTGCCCCAACATATACGGAATTTCTGCATTTTTGCCCCACAATTAGGGGAATTTCTGCAATTTTGCTCCAAAATACGGGGAATTTCTGCTTTTTTGCCAGATAATAAGAAGAATGTATACCTTATGCCACAAAAAAGAGAAATTCCTTCATTTTTGCTTCAAAATAAGAGGAAATTCTGCCTTTTTACCTCAAAATAAGTGAAATTTCTGCCTTTTTACCCAAAAATAAATGAAATTTCTGTCTTTTTGCTTCATCATAGAGAGAATTTCTGCCTTTTTGCCCCACAATTAGGGGAATTTCTGCAATTTGGCTCCAAAATACGAGGAATTTCTGCTTTTTGCCCAAAAATAAGAAGAATGCATAACTTTTTGCCATAAAAAAGGGAAATTTCTTGTTTTTTGCTCCAAAATAAGGGGAATTTCTGCTTTTCTGCCTCTAAATAAGTGGAATTTCTGTCTTTTTCCCCCAAAACAAAAGAAATTCCTATCAATTTAGCCCCAAAATAAGGAAAATTTCTGCCTTTTTTCCGTTAAATAAGTGAAATTTCTGCAATTTTGCCCCAAAATAAGTGAAATTTCTCCAATTTTGCCCCAAAATAAGGGAAATTTCTGCAATTTTGCCCCAAAATAAAGGAAATTTCTGGAATTTTCCCCAAAATAAGTGGAATTTGTGAGTTTTGCCCCAAAATAAGGAGAATTTCTGTCTTTTTGCCGCAACATATAGATAATTTCTGCCTTTATGCCCCACAATTAGGGGAATTTCTGCAATTTTGCTCCAAAATCATTGAAATTTCTGTCTTTTTGCCCCCAAATAAGGGGAATTTCAGCCTTTTTACCTCAAAATAAGGGGAATTTCTGCATTTTTCCACAAAATATTAGGAATTTCTGTTTTTTTGCCCCCCAAATTATTAAGATTTCTGCCTTTTTTTCCTGAAATAAGTGAAATTTCTGCAATTTTGCCCCAAAATAAGTGAAATTTCTGCAATTTTGCCCCAAAATAAGTGAAATTTCTGCAATTTTGCCCCAAAATAAGGGAAATTTCTGGAATTTTGCTTCAAAATAAGTGGAATTTCTGACTTTGCCCTAAAATAAGGAGAATTTCTGTCTTTTTGCGCCAACATATAGAGAATTTCTGCTTTTTGCCCCACAATTAGGGGAATTTCTGCATTTTGCTCTAAAATACGTGGAATTTCTGCCTTTTTGCCTGAAAATAAGAAGAATGCATACCTTTTTGCCATAAAAAAAGGAAATTTCTTCATTTTTGCTCCAAAATAAGGGGAATTTCTGCTTTTTTGTCTCTAAATAAGTGTAATTTCAGTCTTTTTTCCCCAACACAAAAAAAATTTTTATCCTTTTTGCCATAAAATAAGGAAAATTTCTGCCTTTTTCCCTGTAATAAGTGAAATTTCTCCATTTTTCCCCCAAAATAAGTGAAATTTCTCCAATTTTGCCCCAAAATAAGGAAAATTTCTGCAATTTTGCCGCCAAATAAGGGAAATTTCTGGAATTTTGCCCCAAAATAAGTGGAATTTCTGAGTTTTGCCCCAAAATAAGGAGAATTTCTGTCTTTTTGCCCCAACATATAGAGAATTTCTGCCTTTTTGCCCCATAATTAGGGGAATTTCTGCAATTTTGCCCGAAAATAAGGGAAATTTCTGCCTTTTTGCCCCCAAATAATAGGAATTTCAGACTTTTTACCTCAAAATAAGGGGAATTTCTGCATTTTTGCCACAAAGTATTAGGAATTTTTGCTTTTTTGCCCCAAAATAAGAAAATTTCTGCTTTTTTTCCCTGAAATAAGTGAAATTTCTTCAATTTTGCCCCAAAATAAGTGAAATTTCTGCAATTTTGCCCCAAAATAAGGGAAATTTCTGGAATTTTGCCCCAAAGTAAGTTTAATTTCTGAGTTTTGCCCCAAAATAAGGAGAATTTCTGTCTTTTTGCCCCAACATATATGGAATTTTTGCGTTTTTGCCCAACAATTAGGGGAATTTCTGCAATTTTGCTCCAAAATACAGGGAATTTCTGCCTTTTTGCCCGAAAATAAGAAGAATGCATACCTTTTTGCCATAAAAAAAAGAAATTTCTTCATTTTTGCTCCAAAATAAAGGGAATTTCTGCTTTTTTGCCTCTAAATAAGTGGAATTTCTGTCTTTTTCCCCAAAAACAAAGGGAATTTCTGTCTTTTATGCCCCAAAATAAAAAATATTTCTGACTTATTACCCTGAAGTAAGTGAAATTTCTGCAATTTTGCCCCAAAATAAGGGAAATTTCTTTCTTTTTGCCCCCAAGTAAGGGGAATTTCAGCCTTTTTACCTCAAAATAAGAGATATTTCTGCATTTTTTCCACAAAATATTAGGAATTTCTGCCTTTTTGCCCCAAAATAAAGAAAATTTCTTCCTTTTTTCACTGAAATAATTGAAATTTCTGCAATTTTGCCCCAAAATAAGTGAAATTTCTGCAATTTTGGCCCAAATTAAGTAAAATTTCTGCAATTTTGCCCCCAAAGAAGGGAAATTTCTGGAATTTTGCCCCAAAATAAGTGGAATTTCTTAGTTTTGCCCCAAAATAGAAATAATTTCTGTCTTTTGCCCCAACATATATGGAATTTCTGCATTTTTGTCCCACAATTAGGGGAATTTCTGCAATTTTACTCCAAAATACGGGGAATTACTGCTTTTTTGCCAGATAATAAGAAGAATGTATACCTTATGCCACAAAAAAGAGAAATTCCTTCATTTTTGCTTCAAAATAAGAGGAAATTCTGCCTTTCTACCTCAAAATAAGTGAAATTTCTGCCTTTTTACCCAAAAATAAACGAAATTTCTGTCTTTATGCTCCAACATAGAGAGAATTTCTGCCTTTTTGCCCCACAATTAGGGAAATTTCTGCAATTTTGCTCCAAAATACGGGGAATTTCTGCTTTTTGCCCGAAAATAAGAAGAATGCATAATTTTTGCCATAAAAAAGGGAAATTTCTTGTTTTTTGCTCCAAAATAAGGGGAATTTCTGCTTTTCTGCCTCTAAATAAGTGGAATTTCTGTCTTTTTCCCCCAAAACAAAATAAATTCCTATCTATTTTGCCCCAATATAAGGAGAATTTCTGCCTTTTTTGCGTTAAATAAGTGAAATTTCTGCAATTTTGCCCCAAATAAGTGAAATTTCTCCAATTTTGCCCCAAAATAAGGGAAATTTCTGCAATTTTGCCCCAAAATAAAGGAAATTTCTGGAATTTTCCCCAAAATAAGTGGAATTTGTGAGTTTTGCCCCAAAATAAGGAGAATTTCTCTCTTTTTGCCCCAACATATAGTGAATTTCTGCCTTTATGCCCCACAATTAGGGGAATTTCTGCAATTTTGCCCCAAAATCATTGAAATTTCTGTCTTTTTGCCCCCAAATAAGGGGAATTTCAGCCTTTTTACCTCAAAATAAGGGGAATTTCTGCATTTTTCCACAAAATATTAGGAATTTCTGTCTTTTTGCCCCCAAAATTAGTAAGAGTTCTGCCTTTTTTCCTGAAATAAGTGAAATTTCTGCAATTTTGCCCCAAAATAAGTGAAATTTCTCCAATTTTGCCCCAAAATAAGTGAAATTTCTGCAATTTTGCCCCAAAATAAGGGAAATTTCTGGAATTTTGCCCCAAAATAAGTGGAATTTCTGACTTTGCTCTAAAATAAGGAGAATTTCTGTCTTTTTGCGCCAACATATAGAGAATTTCTGCTTTTTGCCCCACAATTAGGGGAATTTCTGCATTTTGCTCTAAAATACGAAGAATTTCTGCCTTTTTGCCTGAAAATAAGAAGAATGCATACCTTTTTGCCATAAAAAAAGGAAATTTCTTCATTTTTGCTCCAAAATAAGGGGAATTTCTGCTTTTTTGGCTCTAAATAAGTGTAATTTCTGTATTTTTCCCCCAAAACAAAGAAAATTTTTGTCTTTTTTTCCACAAAATAAGAAAAATTTATGCCTTTCTTCCCTGAAATAAGTGAAATTTCTGCAATTTTGCCCCAAAATAAGTGAAATTTCTCCAAATTTGCCCCAAAATAAGGGAAATTTCTGCAATTTTGCCCCCAAATAAGGGAAATTTCTGGAATTTTGCCCCAAAATAAGTGGAATTTCTGAGGTTTTCCCCAAAATAAGGAGAATTTCTGTCTTTTAGCCCCAACATATATGGAATTTTTGCGTTTTTGCCCAACAATTAGGGGAATTTCTGCAATTTTGCTCCAAAATACAAGGAATTTCTGCCTTTTTGCCCGAAAATAAAAAGAATGCATACCTTTTTGCCATAAAAAAGGGAAATTTCTTCATTTTTGCTCCAAAATAAAGGGAATTTCTGCTTTTTTGCCTCTAAATAAGTGGAATTTCTGTCTTTTTCCCCAAAAACAAAGGGAATTTCTGTCTTTTATGCCCCAAAATAAAAAATATTTCACTTATTACCCTGAAGTAAGTGAAATTTCTGCAATTTTGCCCCAAAATAAGGGAAATTTCTTTCTTTTTGCCCCCAAGTAAGGGGAATTTCAGCCTTTTTACCTCAAAATAAGAGATATTTCTGCATTTTTTCCACAAAATATTAGGAATTTCTGCCTTTTTGCCATAAAATAAGGAAAATTTCTGCCTTTTTTCCCTGAAATAATTGAAATTTCTGCAATTTTGCCCCAAAATAAGTGAAATTTCTGCAATTTTGCCCCAAATTAAGTAAAATTTCTGCAATTTTGCCCCCAAAGAAGGGAAATTTCTGGAATTTTGCCCCAAAATAAGTGGAATTTCTTAGTTTTGCCCCAAAATAGAAATAATTTCTGTCTTTTGCCCCAACATATATGGAATTTCTGCATTTTTGTCCCACAATTAGGGGAATTTCTGCAATTTTGCTCCAAAATACGGGGAATTTCTGCTTTTTAGCCAGATAATAAGAAGAATGTATACCTTATGCCACAAAAAAGAGAAATTCCTTCATTTTTGCTTCAAAATAAGAGGAAATTCTGCCTTTCTACCTCAAAATAAGTGAAATTTCTGCCTTTTTACCCAAAAATAAATGAAATTTCTGTCTTTATGCTCCAACATAGAGAGAATTTCTGCCTTTTTGCCCCACAATTAGGGGAATTTCTGCAATTTTGCTCCAAAATACGGGGAATTTCTGCTTTTTGCCCGAAAATAAGAAGAATGCATAACTTTTTGCCATAAAAAAGGGAAATTTCTTGTTTTTTGCTCCAAAATAAGGGGAATTTCTGCTTTTCTGCCTCTAAATAAGTGGAATTTCTGTCTTTTTCCCCCAAAACAAAAGAAATTCCTATCTATTTTGCCCCAAAATAAGGAGAATTTCTGCCTTTTTTCCGTTAAATAAGTGAAATTTCTGCAATTTTGCCCCAAAATAAGTGAAATTTCTCCAATTTTGCCCCAAAATAAGGGAAATTTCTGCAATTTTGCCCCAAAATAAAGGAAATTTCTGGAATTTTCCCCAAAATAAGTGGAATTTGTGAGTTTGCCCCAAAATAAGGAGAATTTCTGTCTTTTTGCCCCAACATATAGAGAATTTCTGCCTTTATGCCCCACAATTAGGGGAATTTCTGCAATTTTGCCCCAAAATCATTGAAATTTCTGTCTTTTTGCCCCAAAATAGGGGGAATTTCAGCCTTTTTACCTCAAAATAAGGGAAATTTCTGCATTTTTCCACAAAATATTAGGAATTTCTGTCTTTTTGCCCCCAAAATTAGTAAGAGTTCTGCCTTTTTTCCTGAAATAAGTGAAATTTCTGCAATTTTGCCCCAAAATAAGTGAAATTTCTGCAATTTTGCCCCAAAATAAGTGAAATTTCTGCAATTTTGCCCCAAAATAAGGGAAATTTCTGGAATTTTGCTTCAAAATAAGTGGAATTTCTGACTTTGCCCTAAAATAAGGAGAATTTCTGTCTTTTTGCGCCAACATATAGAGAATTTCTGCTTTTTGCCCCACAATTAGGATAATTTCTGCATTTTGCTCTAAAATACGAAGAATTTCTGCCTTTTTGCCTGAAAATAAGAAGAATGCATACCTTTTTGCCATAAAAAAAGGAAATTTCTTCATTTTTGCTCCAAAATAAGGGGAATTTCTGCTTTTTTGGCTCTAAATAAGTGTAATTTCTGTATTTTTCCCCCAAAACAAAGAAAATTTTTGTCTTTTTTTCCACAAAATAAGAAAAATTTATGCCTTTCTTCCCTGAAATAAGTGAAATTTCTGCAATTTTGCCCCAAAATAAGTGAAATTTCTCCAAATTTGCCCCAAAATAAGGGAAATTTCTGCAATTTTGCCCCCAAATAAGGGAAATTTCTGGAATTTTGCCCCAAAATAAGTGGAATTTCTGAGGTTTGCCCCAAAATAAGGAGAATTTCTGTCTTTTTGACCCAACATATAGAGAATTTCTGCCTTTTTGCCCCATAATTAGGGGAATTTCTGCAATTTTTCCCGAAAATAAGGAAATTTCTGACTTTTTGCCCCCAAATAAGAAGAATTTCAGCCTTTTTACCTCAAAATAAGGGGAATTTCTGCATTTTTGCCACAAAATATTAGGAATTTCTGACTTTCTGCCCCAAAATAAGAAAATTTCTGCTTTTTTCCCTGAAATAAGTGAAATTTCTGCAATTTGGCCCCAAAATAAGGGAAATTTCTGCAATTTTGTCCCAAAATAATGGAAATTTCTGGAATTTTGCCTCAAGTTAGTGGTATTTCTGGGTTTTGCCCCAAAATAAGGAGAATTTCTGACTTTTTGCCCCAACATATAGGGAATTTCTGCCTTTTTGCCTCACAATTAGGGGAATTTCTGCAATTTAGCTCCAAAATACGGGGAATTTCTGCCTTTTTGCCCGAATAATAAGAAGAATGCATACCTTTTTGCAATAAAAAAGGGAAATTTCTTCATTTTTGCTCCAAAATAAGGGGAATTTCTGCATTTCTGCATCTAAAAATGTGGAATTTCTGTCTTTTTCCCACAACACAAAAGGAATTTCTGTAATTTTTGCCCCAAAATAAGGAAAAATTCTGACTTATTACCCTGAAGTAAGTGAAATTTCTGCAATTTTTCCCCAAAATATGAAAAATTTCTGTCTTTTTGCTCCCAAATAAGGGGAATTTCAGCCTTTTTACCTCAAAATAATGGAATTTCTGAACTTTTGCAACAAAATATTAGGAATTTCTGCCTTTTTCCCATAAAATAAGGAAAATTTCTGCATTTTTTCCCTGAAATAATTGAAATTTCTGCATTTTTGCCACAAAATAAGTGAAATTTCTGCAATTTTGCCCCAAAATAAGGGAAATTTCTGCAATTTTGCCCCAAAATAAGGGAAATTTCTGGAATTTTGCCCCAAAATAAGTGGAATTTCTGAGTTTTGCCCCAAAATAAGGAGAATTTCTGTCTTTTTGCCCCAACATATAGAGAATTTCTGCCTTTTTGCCCCATAATTAGGGGAATTTCTGCAATTTTGCCCGAAAATAAGGGAAATTTCTGCCTTTTTGCCCCCAAATAATAGGAATTTCAGACTTTTTACCTCAAAATAAGGGGAATTTCTGCATTTTTGCCACAAAGTATTAGGAATTTTTGCTTTTTTGCCCCAAAATAAGAAAATTTCTGCTTTTTTTCCCTGAAATAAGTGAAATTTCTTCAATTTTGCCCCAAAATAAGTGAAATTTCTGCAATTTTGCCCCAAAATAAGGGAAATTTCTGGAATTTTGCCCCAAAGTAAGTTTAATTTCTGAGTTTTGCCCCAAAATAAGGAGAATTTCTGTCTTTTTGCCCCAACATATATGGAATTTTTGCGTTTTTGCCCAACAATTAGGGGAATTTCTGCAATTTTGCTCCAAAATACAGGGAATTTCTGCCTTTTTGCCCGAAAATAAGAAGAATGCATACCTTTTTGCCATAAAAAAAAGAAATTTCTTCATTTTTGCTCCAAAATAAAGGGAATTTCTGCTTTTTTGCCTCTAAATAAGTGGAATTTCTGTCTTTTTCCCCAAAAACAAAGGGAATTTCTGTCTTTTATGCCCCAAAATAAAAAATATTTCTGACTTATTACCCTGAAGTAAGTGAAATTTCTGCAATTTTGCCCCAAAATAAGGGAAATTTCTTTCTTTTTGCCCCCAAGTAAGGGGAATTTCAGCCTTTTTACCTCAAAATAAGAGATATTTCTGCATTTTTTCCACAAAATATTAGGAATTTCTGCCTTTTTGCCCCAAAATAAAGAAAATTTCTTCCTTTTTTCACTGAAATAATTGAAATTTCTGCAATTTTGCCCCAAAATAAGTGAAATTTCTGCAATTTTGGCCCAAATTAAGTAAAATTTCTGCAATTTTGCCCCCAAAGAAGGGAAATTTCTGGAATTTTGCCCCAAAATAAGTGGAATTTCTTAGTTTTGCCCCAAAATAGAAATAATTTCTGTCTTTTGCCCCAACATATATGGAATTTCTGCATTTTTGTCCCACAATTAGGGGAATTTCTGCAATTTTACTCCAAAATACGGGGAATTACTGCTTTTTTGCCAGATAATAAGAAGAATGTATACCTTATGCCACAAAAAAGAGAAATTCCTTCATTTTTGCTTCAAAATAAGAGGAAATTCTGCCTTTCTACCTCAAAATAAGTGAAATTTCTGCCTTTTTACCCAAAAATAAACGAAATTTCTGTCTTTATGCTCCAACATAGAGAGAATTTCTGCCTTTTTGCCCCACAATTAGGGAAATTTCTGCAATTTTGCTCCAAAATACGGGGAATTTCTGCTTTTTGCCCGAAAATAAGAAGAATGCATAATTTTTGCCATAAAAAAGGGAAATTTCTTGTTTTTTGCTCCAAAATAAGGGGAATTTCTGCTTTTCTGCCTCTAAATAAGTGGAATTTCTGTCTTTTTCCCCCAAAACAAAATAAATTCCTATCTATTTTGCCCCAATATAAGGAGAATTTCTGCCTTTTTTGCGTTAAATAAGTGAAATTTCTGCAATTTTGCCCCAAATAAGTGAAATTTCTCCAATTTTGCCCCAAAATAAGGGAAATTTCTGCAATTTTGCCCCAAAATAAAGGAAATTTCTGGAATTTTCCCCAAAATAAGTGGAATTTGTGAGTTTTGCCCCAAAATAAGGAGAATTTCTCTCTTTTTGCCCCAACATATAGTGAATTTCTGCCTTTATGCCCCACAATTAGGGGAATTTCTGCAATTTTGCCCCAAAATCATTGAAATTTCTGTCTTTTTGCCCCCAAATAAGGGGAATTTCAGCCTTTTTACCTCAAAATAAGGGGAATTTCTGCATTTTTCCACAAAATATTAGGAATTTCTGTCTTTTTGCCCCCAAAATTAGTAAGAGTTCTGCCTTTTTTCCTGAAATAAGTGAAATTTCTGCAATTTTGCCCCAAAATAAGTGAAATTTCTCCAATTTTGCCCCAAAATAAGTGAAATTTCTGCAATTTTGCCCCAAAATAAGGGAAATTTCTGGAATTTTGCCCCAAAATAAGTGGAATTTCTGACTTTGCTCTAAAATAAGGAGAATTTCTGTCTTTTTGCGCCAACATATAGAGAATTTCTGCTTTTTGCCCCACAATTAGGGGAATTTCTGCATTTTGCTCTAAAATACGAAGAATTTCTGCCTTTTTGCCTGAAAATAAGAAGAATGCATACCTTTTTGCCATAAAAAAAGGAAATTTCTTCATTTTTGCTCCAAAATAAGGGGAATTTCTGCTTTTTTGGCTCTAAATAAGTGTAATTTCTGTATTTTTCCCCCAAAACAAAGAAAATTTTTGTCTTTTTTTCCACAAAATAAGAAAAATTTATGCCTTTCTTCCCTGAAATAAGTGAAATTTCTGCAATTTTGCCCCAAAATAAGTGAAATTTCTCCAAATTTGCCCCAAAATAAGGGAAATTTCTGCAATTTTGCCCCCAAATAAGGGAAATTTCTGGAATTTTGCCCCAAAATAAGTGGAATTTCTGAGGTTTTCCCCAAAATAAGGAGAATTTCTGTCTTTTAGCCCCAACATATATGGAATTTTTGCGTTTTTGCCCAACAATTAGGGGAATTTCTGCAATTTTGCTCCAAAATACAAGGAATTTCTGCCTTTTTGCCCGAAAATAAAAAGAATGCATACCTTTTTGCCATAAAAAAGGGAAATTTCTTCATTTTTGCTCCAAAATAAAGGGAATTTCTGCTTTTTTGCCTCTAAATAAGTGGAATTTCTGTCTTTTTCCCCAAAAACAAAGGGAATTTCTGTCTTTTATGCCCCAAAATAAAAAATATTTCACTTATTACCCTGAAGTAAGTGAAATTTCTGCAATTTTGCCCCAAAATAAGGGAAATTTCTTTCTTTTTGCCCCCAAGTAAGGGGAATTTCAGCCTTTTTACCTCAAAATAAGAGATATTTCTGCATTTTTTCCACAAAATATTAGGAATTTCTGCCTTTTTGCCATAAAATAAGGAAAATTTCTGCCTTTTTTCCCTGAAATAATTGAAATTTCTGCAATTTTGCCCCAAAATAAGTGAAATTTCTGCAATTTTGCCCCAAATTAAGTAAAATTTCTGCAATTTTGCCCCCAAAGAAGGGAAATTTCTGGAATTTTGCCCCAAAATAAGTGGAATTTCTTAGTTTTGCCCCAAAATAGAAATAATTTCTGTCTTTTGCCCCAACATATATGGAATTTCTGCATTTTTGTCCCACAATTAGGGGAATTTCTGCAATTTTGCTCCAAAATACGGGGAATTTCTGCTTTTTAGCCAGATAATAAGAAGAATGTATACCTTATGCCACAAAAAAGAGAAATTCCTTCATTTTTGCTTCAAAATAAGAGGAAATTCTGCCTTTCTACCTCAAAATAAGTGAAATTTCTGCCTTTTTACCCAAAAATAAATGAAATTTCTGTCTTTATGCTCCAACATAGAGAGAATTTCTGCCTTTTTGCCCCACAATTAGGGGAATTTCTGCAATTTTGCTCCAAAATACGGGGAATTTCTGCTTTTTGCCCGAAAATAAGAAGAATGCATAACTTTTTGCCATAAAAAAGGGAAATTTCTTGTTTTTTGCTCCAAAATAAGGGGAATTTCTGCTTTTCTGCCTCTAAATAAGTGGAATTTCTGTCTTTTTCCCCCAAAACAAAAGAAATTCCTATCTATTTTGCCCCAAAATAAGGAGAATTTCTGCCTTTTTTCCGTTAAATAAGTGAAATTTCTGCAATTTTGCCCCAAAATAAGTGAAATTTCTCCAATTTTGCCCCAAAATAAGGGAAATTTCTGCAATTTTGCCCCAAAATAAAGGAAATTTCTGGAATTTTCCCCAAAATAAGTGGAATTTGTGAGTTTGCCCCAAAATAAGGAGAATTTCTGTCTTTTTGCCCCAACATATAGAGAATTTCTGCCTTTATGCCCCACAATTAGGGGAATTTCTGCAATTTTGCCCCAAAATCATTGAAATTTCTGTCTTTTTGCCCCAAAATAGGGGGAATTTCAGCCTTTTTACCTCAAAATAAGGGAAATTTCTGCATTTTTCCACAAAATATTAGGAATTTCTGTCTTTTTGCCCCCAAAATTAGTAAGAGTTCTGCCTTTTTTCCTGAAATAAGTGAAATTTCTGCAATTTTGCCCCAAAATAAGTGAAATTTCTGCAATTTTGCCCCAAAATAAGTGAAATTTCTGCAATTTTGCCCCAAAATAAGGGAAATTTCTGGAATTTTGCTTCAAAATAAGTGGAATTTCTGACTTTGCCCTAAAATAAGGAGAATTTCTGTCTTTTTGCGCCAACATATAGAGAATTTCTGCTTTTTGCCCCACAATTAGGATAATTTCTGCATTTTGCTCTAAAATACGAAGAATTTCTGCCTTTTTGCCTGAAAATAAGAAGAATGCATACCTTTTTGCCATAAAAAAAGGAAATTTCTTCATTTTTGCTCCAAAATAAGGGGAATTTCTGCTTTTTTGGCTCTAAATAAGTGTAATTTCTGTATTTTTCCCCCAAAACAAAGAAAATTTTTGTCTTTTTTTCCACAAAATAAGAAAAATTTATGCCTTTCTTCCCTGAAATAAGTGAAATTTCTGCAATTTTGCCCCAAAATAAGTGAAATTTCTCCAAATTTGCCCCAAAATAAGGGAAATTTCTGCAATTTTGCCCCCAAATAAGGGAAATTTCTGGAATTTTGCCCCAAAATAAGTGGAATTTCTGAGGTTTGCCCCAAAATAAGGAGAATTTCTGTCTTTTTGACCCAACATATAGAGAATTTCTGCCTTTTTGCCCCATAATTAGGGGAATTTCTGCAATTTTTCCCGAAAATAAGGAAATTTCTGACTTTTTGCCCCCAAATAAGAAGAATTTCAGCCTTTTTACCTCAAAATAAGGGGAATTTCTGCATTTTTGCCACAAAATATTAGGAATTTCTGACTTTCTGCCCCAAAATAAGAAAATTTCTGCTTTTTTCCCTGAAATAAGTGAAATTTCTGCAATTTGGCCCCAAAATAAGGGAAATTTCTGCAATTTTGTCCCAAAATAATGGAAATTTCTGGAATTTTGCCTCAAGTTAGTGGTATTTCTGGGTTTTGCCCCAAAATAAGGAGAATTTCTGACTTTTTGCCCCAACATATAGGGAATTTCTGCCTTTTTGCCTCACAATTAGGGGAATTTCTGCAATTTAGCTCCAAAATACGGGGAATTTCTGCCTTTTTGCCCGAATAATAAGAAGAATGCATACCTTTTTGCAATAAAAAAGGGAAATTTCTTCATTTTTGCTCCAAAATAAGGGGAATTTCTGCATTTCTGCATCTAAAAATGTGGAATTTCTGTCTTTTTCCCACAACACAAAAGGAATTTCTGTAATTTTTGCCCCAAAATAAGGAAAAATTCTGACTTATTACCCTGAAGTAAGTGAAATTTCTGCAATTTTTCCCCAAAATATGAAAAATTTCTGTCTTTTTGCTCCCAAATAAGGGGAATTTCAGCCTTTTTACCTCAAAATAATGGAATTTCTGAACTTTTGCAACAAAATATTAGGAATTTCTGCCTTTTTCCCATAAAATAAGGAAAATTTCTGCATTTTTTCCCTGAAATAATTGAAATTTCTGCATTTTTGCCACAAAATAAGTGAAATTTCTGCAATTTTGCCCCAAAATAAGGGAAATTTCTGCAATTTTGCCCCAAAATAAGGGAAATTTCTGGAATTTTCCCCCAAAATAAGTGGAATTTCTGAGTTTTGCCCCAAAATAAGGAGAATTTCTGTCTTTTTGCCCTAACATATAGGGAATTTCTGCCTTTTTGCCCTACAATTAAAAGAATTTCTGCAATTTTGCTTCAAAATACGGGGAATTTGTGCCTTTTTGCCTGTAAATAAGAAGAATGCATACCTTTTTGCCATAAAATAAGGAAATTTCTTCATTTTTGCTCCAAAATAAGGGGAATTTCTGTTTTTTTGCCTCTAAATAAGTGGAATTTCTGTTTTTTTCCCTCAAAACAAAGGTTATTCATGTTTTTTTGCCCCAAAATAAGAAAAATTTCTGACTTATTACCCTGAAATAAGTGAAATTTCTGCAATTTTGCCCCAAAATAAGGGAAATTTCTGGATTTTTGCCCCAAAATAAGTGGAATTTCTGAGTTTTGCCCCAAAATAAAAAGAATTTCTGTCTTTTTGCCCCAACATATAGGGAATTTCTGCTTTTGCCCCACTATTAGGGGAATTTCTGCAATTTTGCTCCAAAATACGGGGAATTTCTGCCTTTTTGACCGAAAATAAGAAGAATGCATACCTTTTTGCCATAAAAAAACGAAATTTCTTCATTTTTGCTCCAAAATAAGGGGAATTTCTGCTTTTTAGCCTCTAAATAAGTGGAATTTCTGTCTTTTTCCCCCAAAACAAAGGGAATTCCTGTCTTTATTGACCCAAAATAAAGAAAAATTCTGACTTATTACCCTGAAGTAAGTGAAATTTCTGCAATTTTGCCCCAAAATATGAAAAATTTCTGCCTTTTTGCCCCCAAATAAGGAAAATTTCAGCCTTTTTACCTCAAAATAATGGGAATTTCTGCACTTTTGCCACAAAATATTAGGAATTTCTACCTTTTTGCCCTAAAATAAAGAAAATTTCTGCCTTTTTTCCCTGAAATAAGTGAAATTTCTGCAATTTTGCCACAAAATAAGTGAAATTTCTGCAATTTTGCCCCAAAATAAGGGAAATTTCTGCAATTTTGCCCCAAAATAAGGGAAATTTCTGGAATTTTCCCCCAAAATAAGTGGAATTTCTGAGTTTTGCCCCAAAATAAGGAGAATTTCTGTCTTTTTGCCCTAACATATAGGGAATTTCTGCCTTTTTGCCCCACAATTAAAAGAATTTCTGCAATTTTGCTTCAAAATACAGGGAATTTGTGCCTTTTTGCCTGTAAATAAGAAGAATGCATACCTTTTTGCCATAAAATAAGGAAATTTCTTCATTTTTGCTCCAAAATAAGGGGAATTTCTGTTTTTTTGCCTCTAAATAAGTGGAATTTCTGTTTTTTTCCCTCAAAACAAAGGTTATTCATGTTTTTTTGCCCCAAAATAAGAAAAATTTCTGACTTATTACCCTGAAATAAGTGAAATTTCTGCAATTTTGCCCCAAAATAAGGGAAATTTCTGGATTTTTGCCCCAAAATAAGTGGAATTTCTGAGTTTTGCCCCAAAATAAAAAGAATTTCTGTCTTTTTGCCCCAACATATAGGGAATTTCTGCTTTTGCCCCACTATTAGGGGAATTTCTGCAATTTTGCTCCAAAATACGGGGAATTTCTGCCTTTTTGACCGAAAATAAGAAGAATGCATACCTTTTTGCCATAAAAAAACGAAATTTCTTCATTTTTGCTCCAAAATAAGGGGAATTTCTGCTTTTTAGCCTCTAAATAAGTGGAATTTCTGTCTTTTTCCCCCAAAACAAAGGGAATTCCTGTCTTTATTGACCCAAAATAAAGAAAAATTCTGACTTATTACCCTGAAGTAAGTGAAATTTCTGCAATTTTGCCCCAAAATATGAAAAATTTCTGCCTTTTTGCCCCCAAATAAGGAAAATTTCAGCCTTTTTACCTCAAAATAATGGGAATTTCTGCACTTTTGCCACAAAATATTAGGAATTTCTACCTTTTTGCCCTAAAATAAAGAAAATTTCTGCCTTTTTTCCCTGAAATAAGTGAAATTTCTGCAATTTTGCCACAAAATAAGTGAAATTTCTGCAATTTTGCCCCAAAATAAGGGAAATTTCTGCAATTTTGCCCCAAAATAAGGGAAATTTCTGGAATTTTCCCCCAAAATAAGTGGAATTTCTGAGTTTTGCCCCAAAATAAGGAGAATTTCTGTCTTTTTGCCCTAACATATAGGGAATTTCTGCCTTTTTGCCCCACAATTAAAAGAATTTCTGCAATTTTGCTTCAAAATACGGGGAATTTGTGCCTTTTTGCCTGTAAATAAGAAGAATGCATACCTTTTTGCCATAAAATAAGGAAATTTCTTCATTTTTGCTCCAAAATAAGGGGAATTTCTGTTTTTTTGCCTCTAAATAAGTGGAATTTCTGTTTTTTTCCCTCAAAACAAAGGTTATTCATGTTTTTTTGCCCCAAAATAAGAAAAATTTCTGACTTATTACCCTGAAATAAGTGAAATTTCTGCAATTTTGCCCCAAAATAAGGGAAATTTCTGGATTTTTGCCCCAAAATAAGTGGAATTTCTGAGTTTTGCCCCAAAATAAAAAGAATTTCTGTCTTTTTGCCCCAACATATAGGGAATTTCTGCTTTTGCCACACTATTAGGGGAATTTCTGCAATTTTGCTCCAAAATACGGGGAATTTCTGCCTTTTTGACCGAAAATAAGAAGAATGCATACCTTTTTGCCATAAAAAAACGAAATTTCTTCATTTTTGCTCCAAAATAAGGGGAATTTCTGCTTTTTAGCCTCTAAATAAGTGGAATTTCTGTCTTTTTCCCCCAAAACAAAGGGAATTCCTGTCTTTATTGACCCAAAATAAAGAAAAATTCTGACTTATTACCCTGAAGTAAGTGAAATTTCTGCAATTTTGCCCCAAAATATGAAAAATTTCTGCCTTTTTGCCACCAAATAAGGAAAATTTCAGCCTTTTTACCTCAAAATAATGGGAATTTCTGCACTTTTGCCACAAAATATTAGGAATTTCTGCCTTTTTGCCCTAAAATAAAGAAAATTTCTGCCTTTTTTCCCTGAAATAAGTGAAATTTCTGCAATTTTGCCACAAAATAAGTGAAATTTCTGCAATTTTGCCCCAAAATAAGGGAAATTTCTGCAATTTTGCCCCAAAATAAGTGGAATTTCTGAGTTTTGCCCCAAAATAAGGAGAATTTCTGTCTTTTTGCCCCAACATATAGGCAATTTCTGTCTTTTTGCCCCAGAATTAGGGGAATTTTTAAAATTTTGCTCCAAAATATGGGGAATCTGCCTTTTTGCCCGAAAATAAGAATGCATAACTTTTTGTTATAAAAATGGGAAATTTTATCATTTTTGCTCCGAAATAGTGGAATTTCTGCTTTTTTGCCTCTAAATAAGTGGAATTTCTGTCGTTTTTGCCCCAAAATAAGAAAAAATTCTGAATTATTACCCTGAAGTAAGTGAAATTTCTGCAATTTTGCCCCAAAATATAAGAAATTTCTGCCTTTCTGCCGCCTAATAAGGGGAAATTCAGCCTTTTTACCTCAAAATAAAGGGAATTTCTGCATTTTTGCCACAAAATATTAGGAATTTCTGCTTTTTGCCCCAAAATAAGAAAAATTTCTGCCTTTTTCCCTGAAATAAGTGAAATTTCTGCAATTTTGCGCCAAAAAAATGAAATTTGTGCAATTTTGCCCCAAAATAAAGGAAATTTCTGGAATTTTGCTTCAAAATAAGTGGAATTTCTGAGTATTGCCCAAAAATAAAGAGAATTTCTGTCTTTTTGCCCTAACATATAGGGAATTTCTTCCTTTTTGCCCCATATTTAGGGGAATTTCTGCAATTTTGCTACAAAATACGGGGAATTTCTGTCTTTTTGCCGGAAAATAAGAAGAATGCATATCTTTTTGCCATAAAAAAGGGAAATTTCTTCATTTTTGCTTCAAAATAAAGGGAATTTCTGCTTTTATGCCTCTAAATAAGTGGAATTTCTGTCTTTTTCCCCCAAAACAAAGGGAATTTCTGTCTTTTTGGCCCCAAAATAAAAACATCTCTGACTTATTACCCTGAAGTAAGTGAAAATTCTGCAATTTTGCCCCAAAATAAGGGAAATTTCTGCAATTTTGCCCCCAAATAAGGGAAATTTCTGGAATTTTGCCCCAAAATAAGTGGAATTTCTGAGGTTTGCCCCAAAATAAGGAGAATTTCTGTCTTTTTGACCCAACATATAGAGAATTTCTGCCTTTTTGCCCCATAATTAGGGGAATTTCTGCAATTTTCCCCGTAAATAAGGAAATTTCTGACTTTTTGCCCCCAAATAAGAAGAATTTCAGCCTTTTTACCTCAAAATAAGGGGAATTTCTGCATTTTTGCCACAAAATATTAGGAATTTCTGACTTTCTGCCCCAAAATAAGAAAATTTCTGCTTTTTTCCCTGAAATAAGTGAAATTTCTGCAATTTGGCCCCAAAATAAGGGAAATTTCTGCAATTTTGTCCCAAAATAATGGAAATTTCTGGAATTTTGCCTCAAGTTAGTGGTATTTCTGGGTTTTGCCCCAAAATAATAAGAATTTCTGACTTTTTGCCCCAACATATAGGGAATTTCTGCCTTTTTGCCTCACAATTAGGGGAATTTCTGCAATTTAGCTCCAAAATACGGGGAATTTCTGCCTTTTTGCCCGAATAATAAGAAGAATGCATACCTTTTTGCAATAAAAAAGGGAAATTTCTTCATTTTTGCTCCAAAATAAGGGGAATTTCTGCATTTCTGCATCTAAAAATGTGGAATTTCTGTCTTTTTCCCACAACACAAAAGGAATTTCTGTAATTTTTGCCCCAAAATAAGGAAAAATTCTGACTTATTACCCTGAAGTAAGTGAAATTTCTGCAATTTTTCCCCAAAATATGAAAAATTTCTGTCTTTTTGCTCCCAAATAAGGGGAATTTCAGCCTTTTTACCTCAAAATAATGGAATTTCTGAACTTTTGCGACAAAATATTAGGAATTTCTGCCTTTTTGCCATAAAATAAGGAAAATTTCTGCCTTTTTTCCCTGAAATAATTGAAATTTCTGCAATTTTGCCACAAAATAAGGGAAATTTCTGCAATTTTGCCCCAAAATAAGGGAAATTTCTGGAATTTTGCCCCAAAATAAGTGGAATTTCTGAGTTTTGCCCCAAAATAAGGAGAATTTCTGTCTTTTTGCCCTAACATATAGGGAATTTCTGCATTTTGGCCCCACAATTAGGAGTATTTCTGCAATTTTGCTTCAAAATACGGCTAATTTGTGCCTTTTTGCCTGTAAATAAGAAGAATGCATACCTTTTTGCCATAAAATAAGGAAATTTCTTCATTTTTGCTCCAAAATAAGGGGAATTTCTGTTTTTTTGCCTCTAAATAAGTGGAATTTCTGTTTTTTTCCCTCAAAACAAAGGTTATTCATGTTTTTTTGCCCCAAAATAAGAAAAATTTCTGACTTATTACCCTGAAATAAGTGAAATTTCTGCAATTTTGCCCCAAAATAAGGGAAATTTCTGGATTTTTGCCCCAAAATAAGTGGAATTTCTGAGTTTTGCCCCAAAATAAAAAGAATTTCTGTCTTTTTGCCCCAACATATAGGGAATTTCTGCTTTTGCCACACTATTAGGGGAATTTCTGCAATTTTGCTTCAAAATACGGGGAATTTCTGCCTTTTTGACCGAAAATAAGAAGAATGCATACCTTTTTGCCATAAAATACGAAATTTCTTCATTTTTGCTCCAAAATAAGGGGAATTTCTGCTTTTTAGCCTCTAAATAAGTGGAATTTCTGTCTTTTTCCCCCAAAACAAAGGGAATTCCTGTCTTTATTGACCCAAAATAAAGAAAAATTCTGACTTATTACCCTGAAGTAAGTGAAATTTCTGCAATTTTGCCCCAAAATATGAAAAATTTCTGCCTTTTTGCCCCCAAATAAGGAAAATTTCAGCCTTTTTACCTCAAAATAATGGGAATTTCTGCACTTTTGCCACAAAATATTAGGAATTTCTGCCTTTTTGCCCTAAAATAAAGAAAATTTCTGCCTTTTTTCCCTGAAATAAGTGAAATTTCTGCAATTTTGCCACAAAATAAGTGAAATTTCTGCAATTTTGCCCCAAAATAAGGGAAATTTCTGCAATTTTGCCCCAAAATAAGTGGAATTTCTGAGTTTTGCCCCAAAATAAGGAGAATTTCTGTCTTTTTGCCCCAACATATAGGCAATTTCTGTCTTTTTGCCCCAGAATTAGGGGAATTTTTAAAATTTTGCTCCAAAATATGGGGAATCTGCCTTTTTGCCCGAAAATAAGAATGCATAACTTTTTGTTATAAAAATGGGAAATTTTATCATTTTTGCTCCGAAATAGTGGAATTTCTGCTTTTTTGCCTCTAAATAAGTGGAATTTCTGTCGTTTTTGCCCCAAAATAAGAAAAAATTCTGAATTATTACCCTGAAGTAAGTGAAATTTCTGCAATTTTGCCCCAAAATATAAGAAATTTCTGCCTTTCTGCCGCCTAATAAGGGGAAATTCAGCCTTTTTACCTCAAAATAAAGGGAATTTCTGCATTTTTGCCACAAAATATTAGGAATTTCTGCTTTTTGCCCCAAAATAAGAAAAATTTCTGCCTTTTTTCCCTGAAATAAGTGAAATTTCTGCAATTTTGCGCCAAAAAAATGAAATTTGTGCAATTTTGCCCCAAAATAAAGGAAATTTCTGGAATTTTGCTTCAAAATAAGTGGAATTTCTGAGTATTGCCCAAAAATAAAGAGAATTTCTGTCTTTTTGCCCTAACATATAGGGAATTTCTTCCTTTTTGCCCCATATTTAGGGGAATTTCTGCAATTTTGCTCCAAAATACGGGGAATTTCTGTCTTTTTGCCGGAAAATAAGAAGAATACATATCTTTTTGCCATAAAAAAGGGAAATTTCTTCATTTTTGCTCCAAAATAAAGGGAATTTCTGCTTTTATGCCTCTAAATAAGTGGAATTTCTGTCTTTTTCCCCCAAAACAAAGGGAATTTCTGTCTTTTTGGCCCCAAAATAAAAACATCTCTGACTTATTACCCTGAAGTAAGTGAAAATTCTGCAATTTTGCCCCAAAATAAGGGAAATTTCTGCAATTTTGCCCCCAAATAAGGGAAATTTCTGGAATTTTGCCCCAAAATAAGTGGAATTTCTGAGGTTTGTCCCAAAATAAGGAGAATTTCTGTCTTTTTGACCCAACATATAGAGAATTTCTGCCTTTTTGCCCCATAATTAGGGGAATTTCTGCAATTTTTCCCGTAAATAAGGAAATTTCTGACTTTTTGCCCCCAAATAAGAAGAATTTCAGCCTTTTTACCTCAAAATAAGGGGAATTTCTGCATTTTTGCCACAAAATATTAGGAATTTCTGACTTTCTGCCCCAAAATAAGAAAATTTCTGCTTTTTTCCCTGAAATAAGTGAAATTTCTGCAATTTGGCCCCAAAATAAGGGAAATTTCTGCAATTTTGTCCCAAAATAATGGAAATTTCTGGAATTTTGCCTCAAGTTAGTGGTATTTCTGGGTTTTGCCCCAAAATAATAAGAATTTCTGACTTTTTGCCCCAACATATAGGGAATTTCTGCCTTTTTGCCTCACAATTAGGGGAATTTCTGCAATTTAGCTCCAAAATACGGGGAATTTCTGCCTTTTTGCCCGAATAATAAGAAGAATGCATACCTTTTTGCAATAAAAAAGGGAAATTTCTTCATTTTTGCTCCAAAATAAGGGGAATTTCTGCATTTCTGCATCTAAAAATGTGGAATTTCTGTCTTTTTCCCACAACACAAAAGGAATTTCTGTAATTTTTGCCCCAAAATAAGGAAAAATTCTGACTTATTACCCTGAAGTAAGTGAAATTTCTGCAATTTTTCCCCAAAATATGAAAAATTTCTGTCTTTTTGCTCCCAAATAAGGGGAATTTCAGCCTTTTTACCTCAAAATAATGGAATTTCTGAACTTTTGCGACAAAATATTAGGAATTTCTGCCTTTTTGCCATAAAATAAGGAAAATTTCTGCCTTTTTTCCCTGAAATAATTGAAATTTCTGCAATTTTGCCACAAAATAAGGGAAATTTCTGCAATTTTGCCCCAAAATAAGGGAAATTTCTGGAATTTTGCCCCAAAATAAGTGGAATTTCTGAGTTTTGCCCCAAAATAAGGAGAATTTCTGTCTTTTTGCCCTAACATATAGGGAATTTCTGCATTTTGGCCCCACAATTAGGAGTATTTCTGCAATTTTGCTTCAAAATACGGCTAATTTGTGCCTTTTTGCCTGTAAATAAGAAGAATGCATACCTTTTTGCCATAAAATAAGGAAATTTCTTCATTTTTGCTCCAAAATAAGGGGAATTTCTGCTTTTTTGCCTCTAAATAAGTGGAATTTCTGTTTTTTTCCCTCAAAACAAAGGTTATTCATGTTTTTTTGCCCCAAAATAAGAAAAATTTCTGACTTATTACCCTGAAATAAATGAAATTTCTGCAATTTTGCCCCAAAATAAGGGAAATTTCTGGATTTTTGCCCCAAAATAAGTGGAATTTCTGAGTTTTGCCCCAAAATAAAGAGAATGTCTGTCGTTTTGCCCCAACATATAGGGAATTTCTGCTTTTGCCCCACAATTAGGGGAATTTCTGCAATTTTGCTCCAAAATACATGGAATTTCTGCCTTTTTGCCCGAAAATACGAAGAATGCATACCTTTTTGCCATAAAAAAACGAAATTGTTTCATTTTTGCTCCAAAATAAGGGGAATTTCTGCTTTTTATCCTCTAAATAAGTGGAATTTCTGTCTTTTTTGCCCCAAAATAAGAAAATTTCTGCCTCTTTTCCCTGAAATAAGTGAAATTTCTGCAATTTTGCCACAAAATAAGTGAAATTTCTGTAATTTTGCCCCAAAATAAGGGAAATTTCTGCAATTTTGCCCAAAATAAGTGGAATTTCTGAGTTTTGCCCCAAAATAAGGAGAATTTCTGTCTTTTTGCCCCAACATATAGGCAATTTCTGTCTTTTTGCCCCAGAATTAGGGGAATTTTTAAAATTTTGCTCCAAAATATGGGGAATCTGCCTTTTTGCCCGAAAATAAAAAGAATGCATAACTTTTTGTTATAAAAATGAGAAATTTTATCATTTTTGCTCCGAAATAAGTGGAATTTCTGCTTTTTTGCCTCTAAATAAGTGGAATTTCTGTCTTTTTTGCCCCAAAATAAGAAAAAATTCTGACTTATTACCCTGAGGTAAGTGAAATTTCTGCAATTTTGCCCCAAAATATAAGAAATTTCTGCCTTTCTGCCCCCTAATAAGGGGAAATTCAGCCTTTTTACCTCAAAGTAAAGGGAATTTCTGCATTTTTGCCACAAAATATTAGGAATTTCTGCTTTTTGCCCCAAAATAACAAAAATTTCTGCCTTTTTTCCCTGAAATAAGTGAAATTTCTGCAATTTTGCGCCAAAAAAAATGAAATTTGTGCAATTTTGCCCCAAAATAAAGGAAATTTCTGGAATTTTGCTTCAAAATAAGTGGAATTTCTGAGTTTTGCCCAAAAATAAAGAGAATTTCTGTCTTTTTTCCCTAACATATAGGGAATTTCTTCCTTTTTGCCCCATATTTAGGGGAATTTCTGCAATTTTGCTCCAAAATACGGGGAATTTCTGCCTTTTTGCCGGAAAATAAGAAGAATGCATAACTTTTTACCATAAAAAAGGGAAATTTCTTCATTTTTGCTCCAAAATAAGGGGAATTTCTGCTTTTTTGCCTCTAAATAAGTGGAATTTCTGTCTTTTTCCCCCAAAACAAAGGGAATTTCTGTCTTTTTGGCCCCAAAATAAAAACATCTCTGACTTATTACCCTGAAGTAAGTGAAAATTCTGCAATTTTGCCCCAAAATAAGGGAAATTTCTGCTTTTTTGCCCACAAATAAGGGGAATTTCAGGCTTTATACCTCAAAATAAGGGGAATTTTTGCATTTTTGCCACAAAATATTAGGAATTTCTGCCTTTTTGCCTCAAAAATTAGAAAAATTTCTGCCTTTTTTTCCTGAAATAAATGAAATTACTGCAATTTTGCCCCAAAATAAGTGAAATTTCTGCAATTTTGCCCCAAAATAAGGGAAATTTCTGCAATTTTGCCCCAAAATAAGGGAAATTTCTAGAATTTTGCCCCAAAATAAGTGGAATTTCTGAGTTTTTCCCCAAAATAAGGAGAACTTCTGTCTTTTTGCGACAACATATAGAGGATTTCTGCGTTTTTGCCCCACAATTAGAAGAATTTCTGCAATTTTGCTCCAAAATACGGGGAATTTCTGCCTTTTTGACCGAAAATGAGAAGAATGCATACCTTTTTGCCATAAATAAGGGAAATTTCTTCATTTTTGCTCCAAAATATGGGGAATTTCTGCATTTCTGCATCAAAAAAGTGGAATTTCTGTCTTTTACCCCCAAAACAAAAGGAAATTTTGTATTTTTTGCCCCAAAATAATGAAAAATTCTGACTTATTACCCTGAAGTAAGTGAAATTTCTGCAATTTTGCCCCAAAATATGAAAAATTTCTACCTTTTTGCCCCCAAATAAGGAAAATTTCAGCCTTTTTACCTCAAAATAATGGGAATTTCTGCACTTTTGCCACAAAATATTAGGAATTTCTGCCTTTTTGCCCTAAAATAAAGAAAATTTCTGCCTTTTTTCCCTGAAATAAGTGAAATCTCTGCAATTTTGCCACAAAATAATTGAAATTTCTGCAATATTGCCCCAAAATAAGGGAAATTTCTGCAATTTTGCCCCAAAATAAGGGAAATTTCTGGAATTTTGCCCCAAAATAAGTGGAATTTCTGAGTTTTACCCCAAAATAAGGAGAATTTCTGTCTTTTTGCCCTAACATATAGAGAATTTCTGCATTTTTGCCCCACAATTAGGGGAATTTCTACAATTTTGCTCCAAAATACGGGGAATTTCTGCCTTTTTGCCTGTAAATAAGAAGAATGCATAACTTTTTGCCATAAAATAGGAAAATTTCTTCATTTTTGCTCCAAAATAAGGGGAATTTCTGCTTTTTTGCCTCTAAATAAGTGGAATTTCTGTCTTTTTCCCTCAAAACAAAGGTTATTCATGTTTTTTTGCCCCAAAATAAGAAAAATTTCTGACTTATTACCCTGAAATAAGTGAAATTTCTGCAATTTTGCTCCAAAATAAGAGAAATTTCTGGATTTTTGCCCCAAATAAATGGAATTTTTGAGTTTTGCCCCAAAATAAAAAGAATTTCTGTCTTTTTGCCCCAACATATAGGGAATTTCTGCATTTGCCCCACATTTAGGGGAATTTCTGCAATTTTGCTCCAAAATACAGGGAATTTCTGCCTTTTTGCCCGAAAATAAGAAGAATCCATACCTTTTTGTCATAAAAACTGGAAATTTTATCATTTTTGCTTAAAATAAGTGGAATTTCTGCTTTTTTCCTCTAAATAAGTGGAATTTCTGTCTTTTTTGCCCCAAAATAAGAAAAAATTCTGACTTATTATCCTGAAGTAAGTGAAATTTCTGCATTTTTTCCCTAAAATATAAGAAATTTCTGCCTTTCTGTCCCCAAATAAGGGGAAATTCAGCATTTTTACCTCAAAATAAGGGGAATTTCTTTATTTTTGCCACAAAATATTCGGAATTTCTGCTTTTTGCCCGAAAATAAGGAAAATTTCTGCCTTTTTTCCCTGAAATAAGTGAAATTTCTGCAATTTTGCTCCAAAAAAAGTGAAATTTCTGCAATTTTGCCCCAAAATAAGTGGAATTTCTGAGTTTTGCCCCCAAATAAAGAGAATTTCTGTCTTTTTGCCCTAACATATAGGGAATTTCTGCCTTTTTGCCCCATATTTAGGGGAATTTCTGCAATTTTGCTCCAAAATACGGGGAATTTCTGCATTTTTGCCCGAAAATAAGAAGTATGCATACCTTTTTGCTATAAAAAAGGGAAATTTCTTCATTTTTGCTCCAAAATAAGGGGAATTTCTGCTTTTTTGCCTCTAAATAAGTGGAATTTCTGTCTTTTTCCCCTAAAACAAATGGAATTCCTGTCTCTTTTGCCCCAAAATAAGGAAAAATTCTGACTTATTACCCTGAAATAAGTGAAATTTCTGCAATTTTGCCCCAAAATAAGGGAAATTTCATCCCTTTTTTCCCCAAAATAAGGGGAATTTCAGCCTTTTTACTTCAAAATAAGGGGAATTTCTGCATTTTTGCCACATAATATTAGGAATTTCTGACTTTTTGCTTCAAAATAAGAAAACTTCTGCTTTTTTTCCCTGAAATAAGTAAAATTTCTGCAATGTTGCCCCAAAATAAGTGAAATTTTTGCAATTTTGCCCCAAAATAAGTGGAATTTCTGAGTTTTGCCCCAAAATAAGGAGAATTTCTGTATTTTTGCGCCAACATATAGGCAATTACTGCCTTTTTGCCCCAGAATTAGGGGAATTTTTAAAATTTTGCTCCAAAATACGGGGAATTTCTGCCTTTTTGCCCGAAAATAAGAAGAATGCATACCTTTGTGTCATAAAAATGGGAAATTTCATCATTTTTGCTCCAAAATAAGTGGAATTTCTGCTTTTTTGCCTCTAAATAAGTGGAATTTCTGTTTTTTTTGCCCCAAAATAAGAAAAAATTCTGACTTATTACCCTGAAGTAAGTGAAATTTCTGCAATTTTGCCCCAAAATATAAGAAATTTCTACCTTTCTGCCCCCAAATAAGGCGAAATTCAGCCTTTTTGCCTCAAAATAAGGGGAATTTCTGCATTTTTGCCAAAAAATATTAGGAATTTCTTCTTTTTGCCCCAAAATAAGGAAAATTTCTGCCTTTTTCCCTGAAATAAGTGAAATTTCTGCAATTTTGCCCAAAAATAAGCGAAATTTCTGGAATTTTGCCCCAAAATATGTGGAATTTCTGAGTTTTGCCCCAAAATAAAGAGAATTTCTGTCTTTTTGCCCTAACATATAGGAAATTTCTGCCTTTTTGCCCCATATTTAGGGGAATTTCTGCAATTTTGCTCCAAAATACGGGGAATTTCTGCCTTTTAGCCGGAAAATAAGAAGTATGCATACTTTTTTGCAATAAAAAAAGGGAAATTTCTGCATTTTTGCTCCAAAATAAGGGGAATTTCTGCTTTTTTGCCTCTAAATAAGTGGAATTTCTGTCTTTTTCCTTCAAAACAAAGAGAATTTCTGTCTTTTTGGCCCCAAAATAAAAACATCTCTGACTTATTACCCTGAAGTAAGTGAAAATTCTGCAATTTTTCGCCAAAACAAGGGAAATTTCTGCCTTTTTGCCCCCAAATAAGGGGAATTTCAGCATTTTTACCTCAAAATAAGGGGAATTTTTGCATTTTTGCCACAATATATTAGGAATTTCTGCCTTTTTGCCCCAAAAATTAGAAAAATTTCTGACTTTTTCCCTGAAATAAGTGAAATTTCTGCAATTTTGCCCCAAATTAAGTGAAATTTCTACAATTTTGCCCCAAAATAAGGGAAATTTTTGCAATTTTACCTCAAAATAAGGGAAATTTCTGGAATTTTGCCCCAAAATAAGTGCAATTTCTGAGTTTTGCCCAAAATAAGGAGAATTTCTGTTTTTTTGCGCCAACATATAGAGAATTTCTACCTTTTTGCCCCACAATTAGGGGAATTTCTGCAATTTTGCTCCAAAATACAAGGAATTTCTGCCTTTTTGACCGAAAATAAGAAGAATGCGTACCTTTTTGCCATAAAAAAGGGAAATTTCTTCATTTTTGCTCCAAAATAAAGGGAATTTCTGCTTTTTTGGCTCTAAATATGTGTAATTTCTGTCTCTTTCCCTCAAAAAAAAGAAAATTTTTGTCTTTTTTGCCCCAGAATAAGGAAAATTTCTTCCTTTTTTCCCTGAAATAAGTGAAATTTCTGCAATTTTGCCCCAAAATAAGTGAAATTTCTTCAATTTTGCCCCAAAATAAAAGAAATTTCTGCAATTTTGCCACAAAATAAGGGAAATTTCTGGAATTTTGCCCCAAAATAAGTGGAATTTCTGAGTTTTGCCCCAAAATAAGGAGAATTTCTGTCTTTTTGTCCCAACATGTAGAGAATTTCTGCCTTTTTGCCCCATAATTAGAGGAATTTCTCCAATTTTGCCCGAAAATAAGGGAAATTTCTGCCTTTTTGCCTCCAAATAAGAAGAATTTCAGCATTTTTACCTCAAAATAAGGGGAATTTCTGCATTTTTGCCTCAAAATATTAGGAATTTATGACTTTTTGCCCCAAAATAAGAAAATTTCTGCAATTTGGCCCCAAAATAATGAAAATTTCTGGAATTTTGCCTCCAGTTAGTGGAATTTCTGAGATTTGCCCCAAAACAAGGAGAATTTCTGTCTTTTTGCCCCAACATATAAGGCATTTCTGCCTTTTTGCCCAACAATTCGGGGAATTTCTGCAATTTAGCTCCAAAATACAGGGAATTTCTGCCTTTTTGCCTGAAAATAAAAAGAATGCATATCTTTTTGCCATAAAAAAGGGAAATTTCTTCATTTTTGCTCCAAAATAAGGGGAATTTCTGCTTTTTTGCCTCTAAATAAGTGGAATTTCTGTCTTTTTCCCCCAAAACAAAAGGAATTTCTGTATTTTTTGCCCCAAAATAAGGAAAAATTCTGACTTATTACCCTGAAGTAAGTGAAATTTCTGCAATTTTGCCCCAAACTATGAAAAATTTCTGCTTTTTTGCCCCCAAATAAGGGGAACTTCTGCACTTTTGCCACAAAATATTAGGTATTTCTGCCTTTTTGCCCTAAAATAAGGAAAATTTCGGCCTTTTTTACCTGAAATACGTGAAATTTCTGCAATTTTGCCACAAAATATGTGAAATTTCTGCAATTTTGCCCAAAAAAAGTGAAATTTCTGCAATTTTGCCCCAAAATAAGGGAAATTTCTGTAATTTTGCCCCAAAATAAGTGGAATTTCTATATTTTTCCCTCAAAACAAAGGTTATTCATGTTTTTTTGCCCCAAAATAAGAAAAATTTCTGACTTATTACCCTGAAATAAGTAAAATTTCTGCAATTCTGCCCAAAAATAAGGGAAATTTCTGGATTTTTGCCCCAAAATAAGTGGAATTTCTGAGTTTTGCCCCAAAATAAAAAAAATTTCTGTCTATTTGCCAAAACATATAGGGAATTTCTGCTTTTGCCCCACAATTAGGGGAATTTCTGCAATTATGCTCCAAAATACGGGGAATTTCTGCCTTTTTGCCCGAAAATAAGAAGTATGCATACCTTTTTGCCATTAAAAAGGGAAATTTCTTCATTTTTGCTCCAAAATAAGGGGAATTTCTGCTTTTTTGCCTCTAAATAATTGGAATTTCTGTCTTTTTCTCCCAAAACAAAAAGAATTCCTGTCTTTTTTGCTCCCAAATAAGGAAAAATTCTGACTTATTACCCTGAATTAAATGAAATTTCTGCAGTTTTGCCTCAAAATAAGGGAAATTTCTGCCTTTTTTCCCTCAAATAAGGGGAATTTCAGCCTTTTTACCTCAAAATAAGGGGAATTTCTGCATTTTTGCCACAAAATATTAGGAATTTCTGCCTTTTTGCTTCAAAATAAGAAAACTTCTTTTTTTCCATGAAATAAGTGAAATTTCTGCAATGTTGCCCCAAAATAAGGGAAATTTCTGGAATTTTGCTCAAAACAAGTGGAATTTCTGAGTTTTGCCCCAAAATAAAGAGAATTTCTGTCTTTTTGCTTTAACATATAGGGAATTTCTGCCTTTTTGCCCCATATTTAGGGGAATTTCTGCAATTTTGCTTCAAAATACAGGGAATTTCTTCCTCTTTGCCCGAAAATAAGAAGTATGCATACCTTTTTTGCCATAAAAATGGGAAATTTCTTCATTTTTGCTCCAAAATAAGAGGAATTTCTGCATGTTGCCTCTAAATAAGTGGAATTTCTGTCTTTTTCCCCGAAAACAAAGAAAATTTCTGTCTTTTTGGCCCCAAAATAAAAAAATCTCTGACTTATTACCCTGAAGTAAGTGAAAATTCTGCAATTTTGCCCCAAAATAAGTGAAATTTCTGCAATTTTGCCCCAAAATAAGTGAAATTTCTGCAATTTTGCCCCAAAAGAAGGGGAATTTCTGGAAATTTGCCCCAAAATAAGTGGAATTTCTGAGTTTTGCTCCAAAATAAGGAGAATTTCTGTCTTTTTGCCCCAACATATAGAGAATTTCTGCCTTTTTGCCCCACAACTAGAGGAATTTCTGCAATTTTGCTCCAAAATACGGGGAATTTCTGTCTTCTTGCCCAAAATAAGAAAACTGCATACCTTTTTGCCATAAAAATAGGAAATTTCTTCATTTTTGCTCCAAAATAAGGGGAATTTCTGCTTTTTTGCCTCTAAATAAGTGGAATTTCTGTCTTTTTCCCCCAAAACAAAGGGAATTTCTGTCTTTTTTGACCCAAAATAAGAAAAAATTCTGACTTATTACGCTTAAGTAAGTGAAATTTCTGCAATTTTTCCCCAAAATATGGGAAATTTCTGCCTTTTTGCCCCCAAATAAGGGGAATTTCAGACTATTTACCTCAAAATAAAAGTAATTTCTGCATTTTTGTCACAAACTAATAGGAATTTCTGCATTTTTGCTTCAAAATAAAAACAATTTCTGCCTTTTTTCCCTGAAATAAGTGAAATTTCTGCAATTTTGCCCCAAAATAAGGGAAATTTCTGCATTTTGCCCCTAAATAAGGGATATTTCTGGAATTTTGCCTCAAAATAAGTGGAATTTCTGAGTTTTGCCTCAAAATAAGAAGAATTTCTGTCTTTTTTGCCCCAACATATAGGGAATTTCTGCCTTTTTGCCCCACAATTAGGGAAATTTCTGCAATTTTGCTCCAAAATACGGGAAATTTCTGCCTTTTTGCCCGAAAATAAGAAGAATGCAAACCTTTTTGCCATAAAAAATGGAAATTTCTTGATTTTTGATCCAAAATAAAGGGAATTTCTGCTTTTTTGCCTCTAAATATGTGGAATTTCTGTCTTTTTCCCCCAACACAAAGGGAATTCCTGTCTTTTTGGCCCCAAAATAAAAAAATCTCTGACTTATTACCCTGAAGTAAGTGAAAATTCTGCAATTTTGCCCCAAAATAAAGGAAATTTCTGCCTTTTTGCTCCCAAATAAGGGGAATTTCAGCATTTTTACCTCAAAATAAGGAGAATTTCTGCATTTTTGCCACAAAATATTAGGAATTTCTGCCTTTTTGCCACCAAAGTAAAAAAAATTCTGCCTTTTTTTCTGAAATAAGTGAAATTTCTGCAATTTTGCCCCAAAATAAGTGAAATTTCTGCAATTTTCCCCAAAATAAGTGAAATTTCTGCAATTTTGCCCCAAAAGAAGGGAAATTTCTGGAAATTTGCCCCAAAATAAGTGGAATTTCAGAGTTTTGCCGCAAAATAAGAAGAATTTCTGTCTTTTTGCCCCAACATATTGGGAATTTCTGACTTTTTGTCCCACAATTAAGGGAATTTCTGCAATTTTGCTCCAAAATACGGGAAATTTCTCTATTTTTGCCCGAAAATAAGGGGAATGCATAACTTTTTGCCATAAAAAATGGAAATGTCTTCATTTTTGCTCCAATATAAGGGGAATTTCTGCATTTTTGCCTCTAAATAAGTGGAATTTCTGTCTTTTATTCCCAAAACAAAAGGAATTCCTTTCTTTTTTGCCCCAAAATAAGGAAAATTTTGGCCTTTTTCCCTGAAATAAGTAAAATTTCTTCAATTTTGCCCAAAAATAAGTGAAATTTCTCCAA